>NC_081406.1:280523019-280823019 GCF_030272615.1 Cryptomeria japonica | reverse complement strand
GATCGAAGTTGAGACAGATGTGGACCTCCAAGAGTTGGAAGAGAGAGTCAAGGTCATCTTTTGCAAAGATGAGAATGTCATCACAGATGAGCAACGAGATCTAATGTTCACTACTATGCTCCTGATTGAGAAGATCAAAGAACTCGAACCTGGATGGGAAACAACTCTTCTCACTGCCTTTGATCAAGTTATCCACTTCGAGGAACGAATGAAGAATCTTCCTGAGATTCCTATTGCTGAGATTGAAGGAATTGTGTCCAGATTCGTTGCATATGCTAAGAAAGAGCATTGAAAAGGGAACAAGGTTCTAGAAGAATGGTTGTTATAGAATGATGTGGCATCTTAATTATCATTGGTCTATGTTTCCTCGATTTTTGTGCCAATTAAATATTTGGCTATGCATTTAATAATGTTCATCTAAAAAGGGAACTTTTTGTAACAAACGCTAATTAGGGTTTAGGTGTCAGAATCTCAGCCATTGATCTTCTTTCGATCTGGGCTGTTCATTGTAATTGAGGATGCTATATATACCCTCACTCATTTTCATTTTGTCATTAGATATTAAGGAGATAGATAATAGTTAGAGCTTTGGAGAGAAGAAAGTTATTTTGTAGCAAGATTGAGTAGTGAAGAAAGAATTTCGAACAATTGTTGTCTATTTTGGCTTTGAGATCAATAAAATATTGAAGTTATGGTGTTTTATTGCAATTCTTGTGGCTATCTTCATGGTTGTTTACTTTCTTGAATCATTCTCAGTCGAAGTAGTATTTAAGTTTGAAGGACTAAGTGTTGTGCTTCTTACTGATTGTGGCTCTCTCTCAAGCTTTCACGTTCCAAACCACTAGCTTCTTACTGATTGTAAGGACGCCTTGTGTGGTCAACTGGAGATATTTAGATTGCTTGAACCTTCAATCATTATTGAACTATTGATATGTATCTTTATGGTAGTATCGATAATTCTTGATGATTTGAAAATCACTAATCACCTTAGAAGATCGCATCAATTTCAGTGGAGTTGTAATTCCTTGGCAATACTGAAATTGGTAGAATCTTACCAAGTCTAGCCTACATTGAGTCATTCTTAGGATTAGATTAGAATTCATCTCTCGAAAACCCTATCTTTTTTGAGAATTTGTTAGTGTTAGGAAATTCCTATTCCTGCAGTCAAGTAAGAGTAACACAGACCAGCTTTCAAAGTGCGTAAGACCCCTTGAAGAAATAGCATTCACAACGACCACTGGTGCTTATCCACACGTAGAGATCCTACAACGAAGAACCTTGAAGTCACCCTGATTGATCCTTTTTTGCGATATCTTCAGCATTCAGAAGCTTTACTCAAGAGAGGATAAGGTACCCTTGGGTATTTTATTCTGTGTTTGATGGTGTACAAAATACACGTCAACAGTACTGCTTATTTGGGTCTTCCTTTTCCATTTTATAATTCTTTCCCAAGATTCTCTTACTAAGATTATTACCCCTCCATGTTCCTTTCCACTTTCAATTAACTCATTCCATACTGATATCTTCATGTAGCCTTCAAAATTTGGTACCTTACAGCCCTCATGCTCGTGTGTTTCAAGGAGGACAATTATGTCCATCCCCTCAGCTATGGGACCTAAACCAAGCCCTTTGCTCCAAGGGTAACCTCTACAATTCCAACTTACCATTGAGAGGTGTACCTGTTGACGTGGCTAAAGTCGGATCACCAACTCTCTTCGGTCAACGCATAATAGAATGTTGTTGAGTATCCTATCCTCTTGCATAAGGAATCCCTAATGTTGTTTTAGTTGATCAAAGGGGACAACCTCAAGGTTCCAAATGTCAATTCATGACTACGAGATAACTCAGCAGTTTGATGCGTTTTTTGTTGGAAACACAAGGGGCCTTACGTTTGCTAGTCTGCATCTAACGATGTTGCGATTCTCAGACTGGGAAAAATAAAAGCAAAAGAGAAGGGTTTAGAGATCCTAAGTGCAATGATAGGAATGACTAGTGTTGCGGGTAGACAGATTTCCATAACCGATTCTTGTTTTGCCAGAGACACCCTCACAACTCGACAAAAACAGTGAAATCTCCAAGAAGATGAAGGATTTTCAGACTATGGACATTCTTCCAGGCACCCAATTCTGGCATAACCTGAAACAAATACCCACGGTTGAGCTGAGCACAGTTTTGGGTTCAGACTAACCATGCACGGTGACCTACAATCAGCAGGTCCCTAATGGTATGAACCTGAAATGCATCAAATACCCCCCACACTTTGCCATTGAAATCATTGAACTCTACTTCTAACTAGCTAGAAGGAAACCATGCAAACAGAATAAAACCAAAATAGCAAACACCAAATCAATGTTAATATAATGATTTAAGCTGCTATTACAACAATTTCTGCAGCAGTTCTATGCTACTCCTAATAGTCTAACTACTAAATCTAACCTTCTACAAAAAAAATATAACCCTTTACAATGGGAGGCATCCTGCCTTTTATAGATTTTACAATTTGAATCAAAGGCCAGGAATTGACTGCATCCAAGGGCCCTAATCTACCTTATAGAAACTTGGCAGCTTTAACCCATGCCTAATAACTACCATAACTCCCAACCACTTTCTTCAACCACTTTCCCAGCCACCTACAACTTGTTGTGAGGTATTCACACATCACCCCATTGCAAATAGGGACCCCCCCCCACTTTTTCGCTTTCTAGGTTAGTCGTCTTAGTTTAGTTGTTAGTTGTTGTCGAGTCTTTGCTATTAACCTTTTGTTCGTAGTTGCTCAAGAGCTGATCAAGTCCTCCTCTAAAGAATGAAGTGAGGTTCAACACTCCCTTTGCCCAACCAAGGCATAATCCCTTCCACTTCTCTCAGTCCTGTCAACCCAAACCCGATCACTCCCATTTCCATTTCTCATCATTGCCATCACCATTCCATTTGCTTCTATTTCCACCTCCCCTACCACGATTCACTTCCATTTACCATATCCTCTACCCACCTACCTTTCTATACTCCATCTACCCTTCCTTCCACCCATCCCCATATCCTAACCTACTTCCCTGCATAACCCACCTTATATTTCCTAACTTCCATCCCACATCCTTAACCTACCCTTCCACTACCTTTACCTTTACCTCCATTACCCCTTCCATCTCATTCACCTCCCTACCTTCACCTGCCTAATCCCCTTCCCATCCTAGCACACTCATCCCCTACCCTTCACCTACACTTACCTATACCTCCCTACCCTTCACCTATAACCTCACACCTACATCCCCTACCCTCCATCTCACACCCCCTTACCCTTCTACTTCCCTTAGCCTACCCTTTCCCTTACCTACCACTTTACCCCTACCCCTATCCTATCCTATCCCACCTTCCTTCCCTTATCCTAAACCCCATCCCATTATAACCTACACCCCCTCTACCGTTTCATTACCCCCTTATACCTCCCATTACATTTTACTCCCCAACCTCCCCTAACTCCATCCACTACCCCTTATACCTCCTAACCCCACGTATCTCCTACTTCCATCATTTATATCCCTTATGTCCCCCTTTCCTCCAACATCCCATTCCCCCTCTTTCTCCACGTAGCAGCTACCCTTAACATTTCCTACCACTCCCCCCTCTTATTTCTCTCCACCGTATCACATCACATGCTGGGCCCCACACACTCCAAAATGGAGAATTAAATAGATTTGTCTTAAGGACTCTTGCTGGGACCCACTAACCACCGGCTGAGAATGAAAAATGTTTTTTTTGTCTTTGATATTGCATGGGCCCCACCAGAAATTTTGAATGAAAGAAAAGTTTTTTTTAGGAATTTTAAAAGATAAATTATCCACCTCATCAGTCCTTGCAAGGTGTGGCAACAAAAAAATAAGGAGCTGGCCTCTGAATGAAGATGTGTCACTTTAATGAAGATAGAGTAAAACAGACCCTTTAACATCCACCGTCTATATAAGAAGACATCCATCCTCATTCCAAGGCATTAATCAAAGCAATTGATATAATCTGCTCTGCAATCTAAAGACAGTGAATTGCAGCAGACAGAGAGGCAGAGCTACAAATTTGAGGATCAAAATTCAGATCAAAACTGATTTCAAGGACTAATTCCATCAGTAGATTGTTATTTCCCAGATTTGAATTGATCTTTGAAAGCAATTAATGATGCATTAGGGGTGTGAAGGATTGTTTTGTTTGCATGATTCTTGAATCATTATGTGTCTTTCAGGTTTTGATAAGAGGACCGGAAGCTGATAAAGAGATGATTTCATTAGGAAGTTCAAAGACTACACTCCAAGGCAAATCAAATTCAAGGACGACTCACACATCAATATCCACATTTGGGAAAGGGACAATATCAAGATTCGATCACATGAAGAGGGTGGATCAGACCATTACTATGCACTCACAGAGCTGACTGCAGGAGATTCACCACCTTAAACAGAGTTGGAGTTTGATACAAAAGCAAAGGGAAGCTCATGGAATGATGAAGAAGAACGAGCAAGTGATCATGTTTACTAACAACAAATTTCTTCAAGTTTGAAATCCACTTCAAGCTCAAGGCTAGAGGAGCGTACTTCATCACTTCAAGGAGAGGAGTGAACTTCATGTGATGGCTGATAGGAGTGACTTCATGTGTTGAGGATTTAGAGCGCACTTCATGAGTCAACAATTTAGAGTGAGCTTCATGTTCAGGAAGTTTGAAGCGAACTGCACAAGTCAAGAAAATGGAGCGAGCTTCATACTACATGAATCAAGAAAATGGAGTGAGGTTCATACTTCATGAATCAACAAATTGGAGCGAATTTCATGTAAAGGTGAACTTCACGAGTTTGAAAATTGGAGCAACTTCACGAGTTGTGAGTTTGGAGCGAAATTCATGATTAAAAGGAGATGAGTGAATGCACCCAAGACAAGATACAAGGCAGCTAAATAGATGTATTTTCCTTAAAGCTAATTTGATGCCTAAGAGGGGAAGATTTTGAATGAGTCGGGCTAATGAGAGCGCACTTCACAAACTGAAACAAAAGAGTGTATTTCACAAATTGGAGGATATGAGCACACTTCAGCACTTCACAAATCACCACATATGAGTGCACTTCAGCACTTCATGAGTTGGAGATTTCGAGCAACTTCACTACTTGGAGAAATGGAGCGACTTCACAAGTTGGAGATTCAGAGCGACTTCACGAGTTGGAGATTTGGAGCAACTTCATGACTTAGAAGATTGGAGCGAACTTCATGTTTGGAAGAGACAAGAAAGCTTAGTAAGCAAGGAGATGAAGCAAGATACAAGGAGAACCTCTTCAAGAAGCTTCATCAGCAAACACAATGATGCAAGAGCACCAGTCTAGTTCTTACCGGTTGAGAAGTTTTCAGTGGAATTGCTTGGAGATCGTGACATTTCTTCTTGTTTGAGAGTTTAGCGTTGTGGTTTTGGGTTTATTCCCTTGTGTTCGTGGTCTTTATCGTGTTCGAGTTTCATGGCATTTGGATTTAATCCCGATGAGTTATCGATTCCGGAATTGGCCCAGTTGATATGTTCTTACCAGTTAGTCTGGCAGTGTGTTGAGCGAAGCTGGATCGGGTTGCGGTTGATCTCCGTGACTTGTGGATCGTTGGAGATGTTGTTTTGGGCCTTGGCCGGTATTTCCGGAGGTTCGCGCATCGTTTTATGCTTTTGTGTTGTTCTTAGTGATTTGAGCCGACTTGTTATTGTTTGCACGTTTCATGAATTGGTTGGTCCTTGGGTCGACTTGATTAAGTTGTTATTATTTGCGGATGGTATAAATGGAAGTTTGTGAATCATTTGAGAGGACAGAAGTTAGAAGATAGAAGACAGAGTTTAGAGATCGAGCGAAGATGTAGAACCAGCGAGATTCTGGTCCGGTGGACTGAAGTCAGAAGGGCTGAGGTCTGGATTAGGGTAGAGCCGGCAGATTGATTTCGGAGGCCGATTGGATATGTGGATGATCTGTGGATCTTATAATTGTATTGTAAGCATTGTTTGTATCCTGGATTGCAATCCAACATGTGGCATGTGTAATTCTTCAATCTGTAATAAGAATTGTTCATATTGTTTACCGGTTATGTATTTTGTGTTGTTATCGGTTGTTCTTTTTGCTATTTCTGGCATTGTGTTACCGGCTACCGGTATATCTTGCATGGTTTTTGTGTTAGGCTGCAAGGATGGGTTGTCCTTCATTGGATCTCCCTACCTTGTTTGCATCACACAAGAACATCAAGGAGGAGAAGATCTCAAGTGTTTAAAGCCTCTCACCACCTCAATTGCATGAAGAAGACTCCAAATGTTACTAGGTTGAAAGACTTCAAATGTTCAATAGCTACAAGCAATAGAGCGAGATATCTTCAAGGTTCTCAGTCTATCACATTGACATGGAGAGATCACAGGAGTGCAAAGGAGAAATCATCCAACTACCTCAAGGCACCAAACCATCAAGGAAGGATAACCTACATGATGGAAGGATGTTTTACAATCTTGAATTCCCTTCAGGAATCCAAGAATCGAAGTCAGTACAATGAGGAGCTACATTCAACCAGTTGCACCATTCATCAAGTATGTCAAAAAACGAAGGAGGATCAACCAAAGTCATCACAAGACCTACGTCAAACATGATTGAAGAAGCAGATAGTTTCAAAAGAGTTAATCAAAGTTTGCTTCTCATCATCATCATCATCACATTGAGCAACTGAATAATGTTAAGTATCAAGAGATATCTCTCAACATCCCTTCATGATGATGAATCAAATCAAGTTTACAAGTGCAAGATTGAGGTGGCAGCCCAGTCATCCCTTCCACCAATCCGAGGGGTCCACATCAACATGTTCAAGTTCAATGAATCAAGCTCATATATGAAGGCATAAACTCCAATGTAACTACCCTCAATATCAATTGGTCCACATTCTCTGAATGTAATTCTCTCATTGGCTAAGAAGAGTAACCCTAATTAGGGTTTCATTGTAAAATTTTGGCCATTGATGGAGATTCAATCCTGGCCATTCATTGTAAATGAGCTCGCTATAAAAGCTCAAACTCTTCATTTGTAAAGGTTAATAGTTAGCTAATAGTTAATAGTGAATAGAATAGTGAATAGAGTAGTGAATAGAGCTAAGATGGTAGCTAGATTAGAATAGAAGTTAGAGTAGGAGAAGGCAAAGATTGTTGCCAAACCTTGTTGTAAAGAACAATTGATTTCATTGAAGTTATGGTGAATTTGATTTGTTATTTCAACAACTCGCATGGTCTTTGCTTCTCAATTTACTTTCATTTTGATTAAATTGAGTGGAGGAAATTGTTGAATGTATTTGTGTGGAATTTGTTTTGTACATACCACTAGCCTCTTGCTGCTTGTAAGTGCGCCTTGTGTGGTCAACTGGAATGATATGAGCTCAACTTCGAATCATTCTACACTCATTGTTTATGCATTAACTTGAATGGTGATCAATGTTTAATGGTATTGATTCGAATATCTTTGAAAAGTCCTTAGAAGATTGCACTGAGTTTGTGTCAAATTGTTCAGTTTGATGGTTAGACCTCGCTCAATAGGATTCCATCTAATCATTCACCCATCTTCCTACATTCTTAGGATTAGAATAGACTCTCTCAACCCCTCATCTTTTACCATTTTTTTAAACTCTAGCTAGTTTAGGATCAAAAGCATCACCAAAATCGCAACATCAAATGATCTAAGTTCCAGCAAATCAAGCATTCAGGCATTCAAATGTAAGTCCCCTTGTGATTCCAGCATAATCACATCAAACCAACGAGCTTATCCACATGTAGTGACCCTACATTCATGAACCTTGGAGTCTTCTCAAGTGATCCTTAAGCTAATCTTCAGCATTTGAGAGATTTTGTTCAAGAGAGCATAAGATACTTTAGGTATTTTATTTTGTGTTCGTATGTGCATCAAAAACACATCAACACAACTGTTTGGCATTAATTCAATCAATTTGGTAGTTGGAAATAACTGAAGCATAACTAACTTGTGCCCCTTTTTTTTGAATACATTAGACGGGGCCCATAGATGGTTATTTACATTAAAACAATTCAGTTTTACAACTAACTTTCTAGAATCAATTCCAGTTGTGCATTTCTGAGTATGTATACATTTGTAGCATTTTGTGTGTTCTTATGTCTTCAATCTCGTTGGTGGACTTCAACTCATTGTCCGGTGGTGGCACGTATCTTCGTGCTTCATTTCGATCTTGGGCTCCATCTTCGCTTCCCAGCCTTGACCGCGATCATGTCTTCAATTTGCACCTCAGGTTGCCACCTTAGCTTTTCCCGACAACGTCGATTTGCAAACAATCAATTTCGACTGGAATTAATCACTTCGAAATATTAAATGACTTAACAAATAAGTGAATTTTTTCAAGGCCCGGAGGGGAAAAAATAAAAAATATTCACTTTTTTAAATTAGTCTTGAATCCCCTCCTTTCTCTTTTACTTGGTCGATTCAACTCCTAGGGGTCGAAACTCGGCCCTTTAGAAATTTTGTATGACTTGTTTTAGTTAGACACCCTTTCACTTAAACATGAAATTTGACCCTTTTGGGAGAAATGCGCGATTTTGTTGCTTCTATTTCAAGTCTTGCAAATTCTTGTGCTTGAGCGATTCTTTTATCTCTTGGTTTTAAATAACCCTCTCCTTTGAATGAAACTCGGCTATTTTGGCCTAAATGAGTGAATTTTTTCTCTCTGTGATTTGCGATTTGGTTTGCCTTTCTCGCAAAATATGAGAAAAGGCCGAATTTCATAATTTCGTCTTTGTACCCTAGTCCCTTATAAACTCGGCACTTCTGGCAAAAAATGTGATTTTCCCAACTTGGGCGACCTCCCTTTTAATCTTGAAAACCAAGAGAAGGTACCGAGTTTTTCTTTTTAAAATCGCTCATGATGAAAATCGCGATTTGAAGGAAATAGGCGAACTTTCGGTTTGCAATTTTTTTTAACTTTGTAACGCACCTTTTAATTTAAATGAAATTCGGGCATCCTGTAAGGAATGAGTGATTCTTTTACTTCAAACACCCTTTTGCCTTAGACGTATTCGGTAAAACCTAATAAAATACCAAACTTTGGAGGAAATGCATGAGTTTTAAACCTCAGCCCTTTTCCACCAAATGTGAACTTCGTATTTCAAACAAAATTGGCAGACTTTTTACTCCCTCACGTCTTCATCGCTCTTAGGATAAACTCGAGGCTTTTGGACTTTTGATTTAAAATGTGTGATTTCCTTTTAACTACTTAAATTACACCAAACTCGGTGTATTTCATGGCTTTGAGAGTTGTTTTTGAAGGATGATTTACCTCATTTCCTCACACCTCGTCATTCTAAGATTTTTGGACTTTTGGAAAAAATCGGGTTTCTGAGGAGAAATGTGAGAATATCAATCGCCAAGTTTGCAAACCTGTTAAAAACGTCGAACTTCCTATGCGCCCTCAAACTTAGAGAATGTTTGGCCTCATATAGAACATTGTGCGATTTTTGGATTTCTTGCAAAACTAGGAAAAACGTTGAGTTCTCTTTTGCCCCTTCGTTTGGAATAATTCAGACCTCATGACAAAAATGCATGACTTCAGACTTGAAAAAAAAAACTAGGGCCTCTTAAGTGACTCGGGTATACAAGGGAAATGTGTGAGTTTATCCTTTATACGCCTATGCTTAGGGTTTATTTCGGCTTTTGCAGGCAAAACGATGGCATACTCATCTCTGAGCAACCACTACCCATAGCACAAGTCGAGATTTTGACGGGTTTGGATGGAGATGAAGAAAGTTCAAACTCCCCTCTTCTCTGCGATTTCGAAGTTCATATTGGGCCCAGCAAGGAGGATGATTAACGATAGCTTTGTTCACAGAGATTCCCTATCTCTCTCTCTCGGGTAGATTGGAAGAGAAACGGGGGTCCCCTGTCCGAGACAGGGGTGTGTGTGCAAAACACAAAACAGTACCTAGGGAGCCCCGCCTTCCTATTTACTATGTTCTGTTTTGTTGCTAAACTGGGCTTTCCCTCTATACATCCATGCTTCATTACCTGCACTTCTTGCTGCTACTACTTTTTTCCCATTCCTTTCTTCTCTCTTCTAATTGTAGAGAGGTTAAATCTTCATCTATGAAGAATTGTGTACCTTTGAGAAACTTTTTGTTCCTTAAAATTTTGTTCTTGTCCTCTATAGTTTTCAATGTTACTCTTACATTCCTATTTCTGCCATCTTGTGACACTACCAATTCTGCTTGCTTGATGAATGTGCCCTATCCACTCCAGCTTGTCTACTAGAAAGTCTTTTATTAACCTATTGGTGTGCTCACCTTCTCCATAATCCTTCAAACCTTTCATTATTATATTTTCTGCCCTGTCCTTCCAATGCTTTTCTTCCCCAGTTTGCACTTTAATCAGCTTCTCTATGAGTTCTCTCCGGCTCTCTGTCGACCCTTTTGTTACTTGTGCCCACGATTTTGCCTCTTCTAACTGCTCGTATAGCTTATAAGGTTTGGCTTTCATTGTTATATTTAATTAAGAAAATTTTACAAATTAAGAAGTGAGTAACTCTTATTTCAGTCCAAACTTTCCTTGTTACATTATGTTATGCTCTCAATGTTATGCATGCTCTGGTGGTTGTCATACTATGATCATATGATAGCCTCCTGTTGTTCGGAATTACTATATGCTTCAAAATAGAGTTGTGAATTTGTACAGTATTTCAGATATGAAATCAATTAATGATTAGTTTCTTCATCATTATGATGATAAATGGTATAATGATGTTTATTGCTTGAGAATGGTACAATGGTACTTTTTTTTTTAAAGTGTTACAAAAACTAACGTATATTGGAGAAGTTTCAATATAATTGCTGTGCATTCATAAAATGATTGTTATTATTGTTGCTAAGACTTCGGCCATCATAATGATTGCTGCATATTGGATCACTGCATATTAATCTACTTGCTCAGCATTAACATATGCGATTTGTAGATTAATCTTGCTGCATATTAATCTCTTCTACTGATTGCTTTATTGCTGTTTATTGTCATTTAAAAATCTTCAAGTCACTTGTCCATTAATAAACATAGAATAGTCACTAGAATATAGAACATAGTTGCATCTCCTCCTTAATTGTCATTAATGTTTGATATCTTTCCTAATGTGATTGTATATATTCTTCACTGCCTGTGCTTTGTATCCATGACAATAATCTTGCTTTGACAACTCTACTGGACAGAAGTCTTGAATTGTAAATATCTGTCAACAATCTCCACTGAGCATCAATGACAATTTGTTCATCAATCTCTTTCATTCATAAAGATAATGAATGTCTTCCTGAAATCAATGACAAACTTTCCAACATGACTAACATGATTGCAGGACCTAAACCAAGATTTATTTTGGAAAAGAATGTTTTAATTGGTAAGTTTGTTTTTTAAATGAGCTATATTTCTCATTTTTATTGAACTTGTGGTTTTAGGGCCAAATATAAGAATATCCCCAAGGGGGACATTTCATTCAAAATGTCCATTTATAATTTTTTCCTATGTTACCAGCTTTGTCAGGGACCCTGAATGAACTTAACCAGTTCAGGACACGTTCTGATCCCAGTCTCATTCTGACTGGGGTTCAGCCCATATATGTTGAGACATATCCAGGGCAAATGACCAGGCCTGGACTGCACCCTAGGCAAACCTGCGGAGAACCCACCAAGTTCAAAAAAAAATGCACTTAAAGAAAAACAAAAATTAAAAATCTACCTAACCCCAAAGTGCTTGTTTTGAAGGATTTCAAACTTGGTTAAAACCAGTAAAATTATGAAAAATGAAATGCACCAAGAAGGCCCTTGTGGCCTCAAAAGTCTTACCTTGGACTTGGTGACAAGGGCTCTGCCCCTCAACCCCACCTTTTATGACAACCAAGGACACACAAGGGGTGCTGCCCCTTGACCCTACAGGAAGCTGTGACCCTCAAGCCCCCACTATGTTTTTAAAAAGTGAAAAATAAAAATTGTTTTGGGCTGTGCCAGATGGAAAAGAAGCAATTTTTTCCAAAGTAACTGAATTTCATTTGTATTTTTGATTTGCCAAGTTGATTCTGATTCTAAGTAAGGCTACTGTGATATACAACATTTGATTTATCTTTAACCTTTATGATTTGACAGTTGACATTAAATTATCAGTAGCGCTCTCGATTATGTATTTAATTTTGTACATTTCATGCAAACATATATATATTGTACAACAGAACCCAAATGTACCGAACCTAGGTGAGAAAAATTGGTGAATCGCTGAACCTGAATCAGTAACATCGAAATTTTTTATAACACAATCTCCTATACTTCACTAGAAAAACAACACACACATGAATATTGTTCACGGGTGTTTTATGACCACACCAACACAAAATAAAGTTTCCAATGGACATACTATCCTCTCTTGAGAAAACACCTGTGTATGCCAAGATTGCGAAAGTTCATACAAGCGATTCCAGGGTTCCTACTGCGAACATGCACCTTTGTGATGGATATGAGCTCGTTTGGCTTGATGTATGGTGGTAATCCAAGGGGTACTTTAAGTAAAGTGAAGCAATCCTTTAAGAAGACTTGAACAAGTTTGAATTTCAAGGGAATATGGCGAATGATTTAGCGATTATAAGTGTTTTTTGAAACGTTTTCTCAATGAAATATGTGGAAAGTAAATGAGTGAAGGGATTAGAGGTTCTAATCTAAATCTAAAGAACTTGAAAGACAACAACTGCTCAAGGGAAATCGACCACACTTTGTTTCGCCAACTTAGACAACTACGCAAAGGAGGTGCAATCTTCAAGGGTTGTTCTAAGGATTTTCATACCATCAATGAACACCATCATAGAACAATGCACATTCAATGATTGAAGTTAAACATACACATTAAAAGGCTCAGTCCAACCTTACACTGCAAGTAGAAATCATCTATTTGCAAAAGGTATGAGAAAATGATTTCACCATGAAACAATATTATCTATCTCATTCATCTAATTGCTTGAAAACAAATGTAACTACTTGAGGAAGAGAAACCATGCAAACTTTCAAAATAACACAAGTAATCACCAAAACCAATGAGTTACATCTTTATCCTAATAGCTTATAGCAACAATCTCATACAAACTCTCTCCCTTTTACAAATGAAGGGACGAACCCCTTTTATAGGCCTCAAAAAAGAAAATGGACGGCCACAATTACATTGAAATCAAGGGCTAGGATCTCTCCATGCAAAACCCTAATTAGGGTCTAACCAAAAATACCCTAGGTGGCGCCATGTAGTGGGCATGGCAATAAATAAGGCATCATGCCCACTATGCATTTAATAACCCATCACTCCAAATAAGGCACCCATTATGCATTAAGTAGCCCACCACTCCATGCATTTAATAAATCATCGCCCAAAATAGGGTGTCCACTATCTCTCTCCTTGACGGCAAATGCTATGAATCTAGTCATGATGGCCTCAAGCTCACCTACGGAGACACTTGGCTCAGTTT
Organism: Cryptomeria japonica; assembly: GCF_030272615.1. NCBI lineage: Eukaryota > Viridiplantae > Streptophyta > Pinopsida > Cupressales > Cupressaceae > Cryptomeria > Cryptomeria japonica. Next base: position 280,809,492 of record NC_081406.1, on the reverse strand, counting down.
CAAACTTATACTCCAAAATGGCTATGTCCTTTTCACACTTGCAAAAAGTCTTCTCACATCCCAACATTGCCTCTAGAGTCCTACACATGATGCTTGAGAACAAGGAAACATTCTCCAGATGATCCCTTGAGGAGGATTCCACGAAGAAGAAATCATGTAACCTGCTTTTCAAATTATTCGTTGTCAGCTCCTCATTAGTTAGTCTCTTTGCAAACAATATCTCAATAGTATTAATGATTCCTTCCTAGATTTTCTTGACTGCTGTCCTCAATCGAGCTGACTCCTCATTTCATCTTTCAAAGAATTCCTCCCCGACATTTCCTACACAGTACCACTGAGGGAAGTCATATGCTTCATTTTCTCTAATGACTTCATCATCTACTAACGCTTGCCTAGGGACTTCCATCAATACTTCTAGGCGTGGAATAGTCATATCCTGATAGATGTGCTTGTCTTCCTATGCCTCGTCCATATTCTCTAGTTTGCCAAGAACAGTTAGGACTCTCCAATATATCTGAGCCAAGTCCTCGACGAACTTACTTGCTACGGTGAAAATGTCCTCAGCCCATTTCTTAGTGCCTTGGACAACTTTCTCTTTTCAAGTTTATCAACTGATTCCTTCGGAAGAGTTGTGGGAGGAACAAAGGTCTATTCTTCCTACCTGAATGGATACATTAAGCATTGCACATGCCCACATAGAGCTTTGTTCTCACTTTTCACTTTCTTATATTTTTGTTCCATCTCCTTCATTCGTTCCTTCAGTGCCTCAGAAGAATCATCAAAATCCTCTATCACTTGTTCCTTAGTGGCACGTCCCAAATCAATTGTTGTTACATCATAATCCTCTGGGACTATTTCACTTCTGGCATTGTCAGCCCTTGGCATTGCCACATGAAGAGTCCTAGATCCAAATTCATTCCTAGTGACCTTAAAAAATTTCTTTGCCGCCTTCTTTTCCACTGCTTGTTTATCCGAAGTAGAAATTCTTTAATTTCAAGTGTAGGATCAATTTCTTCCTCTGGATCCTTCCTCATTCTTTCTTTCAACCAATCTGGAGCAGCCGACAGCTGATCATGTGTTTCTAACTGCTCTTGTTCCTAAGTTACTTCCTCAAGGAGTCTTAAGTCTTCGATTGATGTTACTCTGAAGCAATCCTGGATATGTTGTTCTATATCCGAAGGAAGTTCTTGTTCCTCATTTCTATGCTGAGCAGGCCTTTCGGAAGCATTGACACTAAGTATATCCTCTACCTATGTAGTGTCTTGGCCCTCTTCCTATGACTGGTTTCTCCCATTCAGACCTGCTACTTCCTTTGTGAAGATGCCAATTTCTTGCACACTTGATGAGTTACCAGGCGACTACACCTCTTCTAACCTTTGCTTCTATTGTGGCTCCTCTCTTTGGACTTCCTGCCTTTTCTTCAGTTGTGAATCCCGAGCAATGCTTTTCTCTTTTCCTCATTCACTCTTTCCCTGTGGAATTAATTCTTCTCTGCCTTGAGCTCCTAATGACCCTTCAATGGCTCCATCCTATGATTCCAAGTCTCCCATCAAATTATAAGGCAGATGGGCATTCTTTGCCTTCAGCTTGCTAATGTAACGCTCAACCCAAAGTCTTGTAAATTTTGTAACTGGACGGCTTAGGATATCCAGATCAACAATTTCTGGCTCTAACCAATTAGGTACTTGGATTCGCTTATCCTTTACCTTCTCATAATCAAGGTGAGCATTGTTCACATCTTCTTCTACCAAATCTGGCACTTGGATGATTTCATATATCCTTATCATCCTCAGAGGCAACCTAGAAAACATTCTTTTCTTGACCTTGTAATCATCCTTGGTGTTAGCCTAGTAATCCTCCAGTTGTATCTTGCATAGTTGAACTACTCACCAAGGCCTAAAAAAAACTCGGGAAAAACTCGGCTAGTACTCAGCAACTTAAAAAATTGCTTAAATTTAACTAGAAATGAAATTTTTTTGCAAAATTTAGTGAGGAGATGCATCCAATGAGTCAATAAATGAGAACACAAAAGAAACAAGGTGAGTCTAGATATATTTGATTGATTTAAATGCAAATTGGGTACAAAATGGCATCCTCTTATGGAATGTCGGTGGCTGATAGACTGAAACAATATGAAATAGCAAATTGTTTTTCTAAAACTAAAAGTAAATACTACATCAAAACATTTTACATCTTCCTCTTCTTAGCTCTAGTGAAAAATAGGGGAGAGATAGAACTAGAGGGGTCTGGTCCTAGGAGTCCGATGTGCCTCCTCCACCTCGCCAAAATGAGTTTGAGCATAGCATCCCTTGCAGGGGTCTGAGGGTGAGAGAGAGAGGTAGAGAGATAGGTCTAGATCTTGGGGGAGAGAGGAGAGAGTGATATAAAGAGTGGTAGAGAGAGGAGATGGAGGAAGAGTCATAGGAAGATAGATAGGTCTAGAATTTCGGGCAAATAAAGTGAGTGAGGTAGAGAGAGCAAGAGAATGCTAATAGGAGCCTATTGATTACTGAAATTTGATTGTCTGAAAATTAAAAGATCTTCTAAAACCTAGAATTTGCATTATAACTCCTACAGATCTGAAACCACTCTTAAACATCTTGCCAATATATACATGAAATATAACTTAAAGTATAAGAAAGGAAAAAGACATATTGAAATGTGACTTATGCTGATAGGAACCTACTGGTTACTGAAATTTGACTAAGTCTGAAAATTTAAAAGATCTTCTAAAACCTAGAACTTGCATTATAACTCCTAAAAATTTGAAACCACTCTCAAACATCCTGCCAATAGCTACATGAAATATAACTTAAAGTATAAGAAAAATGTTATATTTCATGTATAATATTCTAATGAAGAGAATGAGAGTGACTTGAAAAAAAAAATGCATGAGCTCATGTAGAAGGACTAGGAATGCATCAAATTCTTCAATTGTTTGTCCAGCTTGTTGCTAATTATCCTTGCCCAATCCACCATCTTTCTTGCATCCATTACTTCCTCAATGAAGTAAAACATACATGGCTAAAAGATAAATGCCTGTGGACATCCCATGATCTGACCCATCATCAGCAGGAAATCATTGTACTCTTGCTTAAAGTCCATGTTGGTGAGTTGCTTGGACATTTTGGAATGATGAGGCTTTGGCATTTGCATCCATTTTATGTTGATGATACCAAGGCATCCATCTATTATGAAGTCATAAAGCATGGCCGCCCTTTCCTTTCTCTTGAACACCATCGATTGAAACGTAGGGATTCCAAAGGCCTCAGCAATTGCCTCAGCTGTGAGATTTGCCAAGAGTTTGCCATCCAAAACCACAATTGTTCCTCTCAGAGTTGTAGTGGTTTGCACATTCGATGATCAACTCCAGGCACTAGATGGCAAGAGGGAAACCGGTTGCCATCACAATTCCACTTCTAACTATCTTCTTGGCTACAACTGATGGAGGATGTCCATCATGACCAAATGCTCTTTTCCTGAATTCTTCCAACTTGAACGTCCCCAAGTTGGTGTCACTAACTTCCCTCCACTTCCAAATGATATTTGACTCGGGGAGGAATCCTTTTTGTTCATTTTTTATCTACGTCTGCTTGGAAATGCTCACCACCTTGCTTGACTCTACCATTTAATTTCCTGCAAAATAAAATAACTAACATTAAATTCATGCTAAGGAAATCTTAAAATCCACCAAGGGAAGAATTCCACATTACATATTTCTGACTTGGAATAAATAAAGACCTTCGAAGATTAGAATTCCTAGATCAAGAAAAACCACACCTTAGCTATTTCACTCTCCTTGCTCTTGCTTTAATTCTCCAAAATGTGTTGTCAAGAATGAAATCTTATGCCTCATTTAAATAGGAAATTCGCCCACCAAGTTGCCAAGTTGGCACTCGGATAAATTTAGCAACTGCAATAATTCTCTCCCAAACACATTTCATATTTCCATTGTCAAGGGGAGATGACTTGTCGTTTTGGTGGACCCCACTCTTCATACTTGGGCTAAACAATAGGAACTTCCATTATGTCTTGAGTTACCCCCCATTAATGAAGAATATTCAATTTCAAACTTGCTCTTCATGTTTCCTTCTATACTAGGTGCATTCTAGATAGGAAGGAGGACTTTTTGAATGTTTGGCGCCGATTCCATTCTAGGTGGATGATTCTTCTCTAGCTACGGTGCATATGAGATAACCTGAAGGATTTTCAAATACTTAGTAACATTTCATCCTTCCCATGCTTGCAAACTACCCAAGCGCACTTGGAGGGGGAAGGAGGATTTTTTCCAATGCCTTAGTCAAATCCTTGAGTCTCCATAATTGAGGAATGCTTGAGCACACATCAAGCCTGCAAAAGGATTTTCATTACACAGCCACTCCCTCTTAGCTAGGGAGGAATCCTTCTTAACCTTTAATAAGTTACATCACTTCATTGTGATGATTGTCCACAATGGCTACATCCATATGTGGAAAGGAAAGCTATCACCTCACTGTGATATCAAGCATTATGGCTTATCCACGGATATCACCTCACGTGATATCCACCATAGTTATCTCCTCATGTAATATCCACCATTATGGCTTATCCATAGATATCACCTCACATGATATCCACCATTATGGCATATCCATAGATATCACCTCACAAGATATCAACCATTATTGTGAGATCGCCACCTCACAATGATGGTAAGATGCACAAGTGTTCATCATTGTGAGATCGTCACCTCCCATTGATATTCACCATGGATCATCCAGAGGGTAAACACACTAGTACGGGAGAAATCACCACGGACTCTCTCACGTGGTATTGTCCTGGCGTCACACACATGACATCCACCATGAATCATATCAGAGGGTGGAGATAAGGGCTTTCACCTTAAGTCTCCCTCAAAGAGAAATGCATTAATCAAGAGTTTACACTTTAAACATCTTTTGAAAAGAAGAATACATTAGTATAACATATAACTAAATCAATGATGCTTAGACTCAATCTCAGATAGGGATTCATTCTCCATCATACCAAGCTTACCTCAAAAATACACAAAATTTATTCTGAAGAGAGGCTTGGTGAGAATGTCTATCATCTGCTCATCAGTGCTAATGTATCTCAACTGAATAGCATTCCTTTGCCCCATATCTCTAATATAGTGATATTGGATTTCCACATGCTTTGTCCTATTATGAAATATCGGGTTTGTAATGTCCCTACTAGTTAGGGATCATTGTCCTACAAAACAAATTGTTAGAATGCAACAAAGATATATATATATAACTAATCTAATTTGCAATTAAACTTCAATTACTTAACTAAACTAGTCTCAATTCTTATAAAAAGGATACGCGTGCAATACTGGGACATGTCCTTAGGTGGCTGTGAAGCTCGCCTTCTTGGAACCCATCTTGGTTCCAAGCCATACCAAGAAATCGAAAGATAATTCGATTCCTGAAGCTTGCCTTCTTGGAACCCATCTTGATTCCAAGCCATACCTGGAAATCGAAGGATAATTCGATTCCTGTCTTGGATGTAACATCTTACATCCAAGCCTACCAAGGAAGATCATCATATATGATCAATTCCTTGCCTTGGATGATGCATCTCATCATCCAAGTCTACCAGAGAGGACCGGCCAGATCCGTCTCTTCTTGGATGAACCCTTGTCACGCAAGCCATAACATATATGCATATAGATACTCAGTATATACTGCCTACCAGGGATTATCATAATCCCTCCATTAGGCTAAGGGAATTTCCTCCCTATAGCCTCCATCATATAGTCACATTATTCATATTACATTCTACAATTCATTTATCATTTTTTACTCCATAATCTACATTTACATATTCCTAATTTAACATGTATTTGGTAACATATATTCAGAAATGTTCATTAACATGTATTTGGTAACATATATTCAGAAATGTTCATTAACATATATTCAAAATATTCATTAACATATATTCAGAATTATTCATTAACATATATTAAAAATATTCATTACTATATATTCAAAACTTTTTTTTTTTTTTTTTGATTGGTAATTGGCCGAAGCCTGAATAGCTTTTGACTGGAGCTATGAACCAGTGGGGACACAGTAGGGGGCCCCATCCCCATTACATATCTTTGAATTATTATTATTATTATTATGTTTCGATTAGATTGACCCCAAGACCTTCCTATCCTATGGAAGGCCAAGAGTCACAACTTAGAGTTTCATTAGATTGACCCCAAGACCTTCCCCATCCTATGGAAGGCCAAGAGTCACAGCTTAGAATTCCACTTCAGATGTCCCTAATGGGAATTGAACTTGGGTCTCCACAGTGAGAACCCAATGTTTTAGCTAGTTAAGCTCAACCCCTTGGACTATATTCAAAACTATTCATTAACATATTAAAATTATTCATTACTATATATGCAGAACTATTCATTAACATATATTAAAATTATTCATTACTATATGTGTGTGTGTGTGGCACACACGTCCACACACATATATACTCTGTGACCCGTAAACACCACTTACCTGTCACAGTCCGCAGCCACAGTGCAGTTCGTAGCCCACAGTGTTGCTTCCTATCCTCCCGTCTGCTTTCCCTTTTCCCCGTATTACTTATGTCGTGCCCCCTTACTAGCCATGCGTTTGTTCTATTATATACCCGTGGAGGGGGATGGTTGTGTCCCTCCACGAGGTCCCTTCCGGGGAAGGGGTGTGACGGTGGTCACAGCCCAGGCTGCGACTCCCGTCCCACCACTTCCTGCGGGGGGGAGGGGGGGTACCCGTGGTGTAACTTATTAACCACATTTCATGTAACAATTAAATATGTTCATTTAATAATTCATATTTCCATCTTTTAATATATTTGAATAAATTAATATTTTCTAATAGTTTATTTCATGTGTTAATTTTATTTAATATATTAATATTATTTAATAATTCATTTCTTCTTTTAATATATTGACATTATTTAATATATTAACATCATTTTAATAATTGACTTTATCACATTTCAAGAATAAATATTAATATATTTTAATTAAATAATTTATTTAATAAATAAATAGATTTCAAATAATCATTCGTTGTTAATCATTATATTAAGTAATATTTGCCTCATTTAGGATATGTATAACGATAAAGGAGGGGACATGACAGTCCATCCTTCCCGAAATTGCTTGTCCTCAAGAAACTAACAATTTTCTCGAACTAAATCATCTCCCAATAAAAAACACAAGGTATACATATGTAAAGGTATGAAACACGCATGTAGTTTATGCACAATACCTGTATTCATCATATACAGAAATACACATGGATATGAGTACATTCACAGTGTGCAAAATATGTAATACACATGGATACAATTAAGGCGTGCAGCACACATGTGAAATACATATAGTATATAAAGTATGGAGTATACACTTGAATCTGCTTAAGTAACATGGAGTTCAAATAGGCATTCACTTAGGTCAAGAAGTGAATGTATATAGAACATATAAATACACTTAAGCATGGAATATATATTCAAAAACACGTATGAATCATATATGGAAGTATAGGTGAATCATTCACAAGAATTCATTCAAGGCATGAAGTATGTACATACGACATGTAGGGCTTGAAGCAGTACACAAATAAACATAAGGTACCACATATGTATAAGAAAAGGCAATCATGGCGTGATCATGCTACAGACACATCAGTCATTAGGCACACATAAAGACAGAAGGCATACATGCTGGAAGTGTATCGGATATGACGCAAACACATGAATATACGTAGTATATAAGCAAGGAGTCTCTGTTGTATGCTTAGCCTCATAGATTGCACGAGTCTCCTCTTCCTCATTCTCCTCTATCTTACAAGATGGTAGATTTATTGTGCCAAGGGCGCATGACACAGTCTACATGCGGCTCCCTCAAGGTTCGCTACCTGTCTTGGGACATTTTCGCCATGTGACCGATTTATTCTGCCTTTCCCCCACACACTCCCTATCTTTGCAAGCATTAGAGAAAGGTGAAGAATCAAAACACTGAAATCATTAGGTTAAGAATTCAATTTAATACGACACTATTGTAATTACCTTGTCAATTATTTACTTAGGGCAAGAAGCTTTCAAATGCATACACATGTAGTATGAAGTATACATGTGAAGCACATAAATACAAGTAAGGTACTCAGTGCAAACACATGCATTCATGCCAATAGACTTTAAAGCAGGAAACATGTACATCAGTACGTAGAACACGAAGCATATGAAACCTTTATGACATGAGCTATACACCTATGAATACCCACTAGGTAAGGAACATACATGCAGAATAAATTTGGTGTTTCTCATTTGGAAAGTACACACATATTAAAGAGTAATGTTGTAATTTTGTCCCACAGGATGGCAGGATTATGCTCTGATACCACTGTAATGTCCCTACTAGTTAGGGATCACTGTCCTACAAAACAGACTGTTAGAATGCAACAAAGATATATATATAACTAATCTAATTTGCAATTAAACTTCAATTACTTAATTAAACTAGTCTCAATTCTTATAAAAAGGATACGAGTGCAGTACTGGGACATGTCCTTAGGCGGCTGTGAAGCTCGCCTTCTTGGAACCCATCTTGGTTCCAAGCCATACCAGGAAATCAAAGGATAATTCAAATCCTGTCTTGGATGCAACATCTTACATCCAAGCCTACCAAGAAAGATCATCATATATGATCAATTCCTTGCCTTGGATGATGCATCTCATCATCCAAGTCTACCAGAGAGGACCGACCAGATCCGTCTCTTCTTGGATGAACCCTTGTCACCCAAGCCATAACATATATGCATATAGATACTCAATATATACTACCTACCAAGGATTATCACAATCCCTCCATTAGGCTAAGGGAATTTCCTCCCTATAGCCTCCATCATATAGTCACATTATTCATATTATATTTTACAATTCATTTATCATTTTTTACTCCATAATCTACATTTATATATTCCTAATTTAACATGTATTTGGCAATATATATTCAGAAATGTTCATTAACATATATTCAAAATATTCATTAACATATATTCAGTATTATTCATTAACATATATTAAAAATATTCATTACTATATATTCAAAACTATTCATTAACATATATTAAAATTATTCATTACTATATATGCAAAACTATTCATTAACATATATTAAAATTATTCATTACTATATATGTGTGTGTGTGGCACACACGTCCACACACATATATACTCTGTGACCCGTAAGCACCACTTACCTGTCACAGTCCGCAGCCGCAATGCAGTTCGTAGCCCGCAGTGTTGCTTCCTATCCTCCCGTCTACCTTCCCTTTTTCCCATATTACTTCTGTCGTGCCCCCCTTACTAGCCATGCGTTTGTTCTGTTATATACCCGTGGAGGGGGATGGTTGTGTCCCTCCACGGGGTCCCTTCCGGGGAAGGGGTGTGACAGTGGTCGCAGCCCAGGCTGCGTCTCCCGTCCCACCACTTCCCGCAAGGGGGAGGGGGGGGGTACCCATGGTGTAACTTATTAACCACATTTCATGTAACAATTAAATATGTTCATTTAATAATTCATGTTTCCATCTTTTAATATATTTGAATATATTAATATTTTCTAATAGTTTATTTCATGTGTTAATTTTATTTAATATATTAACATTATTTAATAATTCATTTCTTCTTTTAATATATTAACATTATTTAATATATTAACATCATTTTAATAATTGACTTTATCACATTTCAAGAATAAATATTAATATATTTTAATTAAATAATTTATTTAATAAATAAATAGGTTTCAAATAATCATTCGTTGTCAATCATTAAGTAATATTTGCCTCATTTAGGATATGTATAACGATCAAGGAGGGGACATGACAGGGTTGGAGTCTACATCACACTTGGCAAGTCCCAAGCTCACCAAGTATCCATCTATTCAGGAATATCACAATGTAGGAGTCAGCACAAAGGCCCTCAAGCCTACATACATGGGACTCCATCCCATGAATCATAGTCCTCTAACTGATCACTAGAGAAACCATCTCGACATGGTCCACTCCCTCTTAACCAATATGACCAAGATCCTTGGATGTCAACCGAAGCACATCCTCTTAGCTGCTCCCTCTGAAGCTGAAATGCCAGGCTCCCTCTGACTATTGATTTTTCCTCTTCGAAGAGACATCTCCAGCCACCAACTCAATTTCATGGCAGCAGCTATCAAGTTCTTCCTTCCTTGAATGCAATCTCTTATGCTTCTTGGTCAATCCTGAAAGAATTTTAGAGAGAGATTACAAATAGTTCATAGAACTAATCTATCCTGAAGGGAAATACCAATGCTAGAAGCATACATGACTCTCTAATGTAATTGCATGAACATTATTCAACCATGAAATACTTATCTCTGTATTGATTCTGATGCAAAGAGGAAGCATCTGATGCCTTATAAAATCATCTCAACCAAATGAAATGAAGTTGCCTTCAAAACAAATCGCTGCCAACTAGGATCTTAACGCAGGGAAATCATATTCACACTTCTTCATCTTTTAATGAAGTCACTGTTGTTTGCTTGATTTATTAATCACTCCACATACAGAATCGTTGTTGATATATCAACTTGGATGCTTTTATCTTTAATTATATATGTCTTGGAACATACCCAAAAGGATGTTATCTTCGATATGTCAGCCTGTCATAGCTCTCGATAGTTTTGTTAATAGCTGTATAACATTCTTTAATCAAGAAATTTATTTATGGTCACCGCTTTACTAAATAGCTTTCCGACGATACTCTATCCATGTGATGTCTGAAGACGATATTCTTTACCTCCTTTTTTTTTTAAATTTTTTATTCATGGTTTGAATAATAATATCAAATCGAAACCTTTTGTCTTATTAATCGACTTATATGGTTAATACGTGGTCTTCTGAAGATTGCCGGCCACCATATAAATTACATGGTCTTCAACTCCATGAAGCACGATGTGATGTCCCCTATAAAATTTCCCTTCTGATAGGTTGATGGATTGATAAATTGCAGAAGATTGTTTCAGAATAGTCCAATTATGAAACTGATTTATTACAGAAAATAAGATCTGGGATCAAATAAATATTATGTGCAAAATGAATATAAATGTGTATGTAATGTCTTATATCTCTTGGTCAGCGAATCATTGTCTCAGAAATATATATTCAGTTACGTGGAATATGCCCAAGCTGCAGTATTTGTAAGCACACTGTGATCTTGCATACACACTTAGGTTATCTACGGTTCGTGAGTCTATGTGCTTGCACCTGAGTTCTGAGAATTACTCTTTCTTCCTTGATATCGAATTCTCCAACTTCTTTTTTTTTTTTTTTTTTCTGTAATCCTCCTCCATGAATGGGTTCCCACTTTATTATATATCTTCTACGATGGGGAGGGGTGCCTTTAAAAGATATGTCTCCATAATGCATGTCTCTTCATGATAAACTAGTCTGTTTTCATAATCGCTGCTTAGTATTACTATTCCAAACCGCTGTTAAGATAATTGTTTAGATAGTTCGAACTTGAATGAACATTGATTATCGATGATTAATCATAGCTCTTGATAATTGTTTATATGACACATTTACTTTGTTAACTATTCGGTGGATTTCCTAAGTCTTCAATCGATGCTAAGTAGCGATAATTCCCGTGGAATGGCTGGCTGTGGTTTACAGTCTTGTCAGCGATATGACTTTCCTTGATAGCACACATAACCTTGGCACCCATTGGATTTATGGATATTAATATTCTCCCTCTGAGTGGATTATAGGAATATGACTGTAGGATCGACTATTCAGTTGAATATTGTCTTCCGCCCTGAATGGGGATATGACCAGCAGCTGATCTGAGATGTGTCACTTCACAATGTTCTCAAATCTATCATTATGTTGCTTAGAAGTATGCGGAGTAATAATATTTCAATTTGCACAGAAGTACGGGCTTCTCCTGATATAAGATTGTTTTCCTCATGCCATCAATATCTTTGTTCCACTAAGGCAACTTAAAGAATCCTCTGTCTCAATCCGAAAACCCTCCATCCATTTCTCTTTGATATCGCTGTTTTTTTGCTGTCCTTATGTCTTGAATGGGGACATGACACACAATTTCATAGATCTAGCTGCTGCCACCATGCAATCTGTCACCTTCTTCAGTGTCGTGAGAAACAGTAATGGTTTTAGTCGCTTCTCTTAATATTCCTTTGACTGTGATTTCATGCCATTGACTACATAAATGTATTTTGAATTGCTTCTTAGTAATAATCAATTCGTATTTGAACCCTTCTTGTCACTAAAGAGCAGTCAAAGGAAAGAATCTGCTCTAATACCATGTTATTTTTCTGGTATGCTCAATTAACCATGGGCAATAACTCTTATTGCCCTCCCAACCATAGACGATATATTCGTCTCCCCGGAGCACTCTAATTTATATTGATCTGTTTATTTTGTTATATCGTTATATCCTTATTTGAATGAGATCACACACATATCTCATTATGTATATGTGAGAGATGTCTATACACCAAGGGTCGCCACTCTTCCAAGTGGCACCAATTATTACATTATTATAATATAATAATTATTGTATTATCATATAATATAATAATGATACATTATAATTATAATTTAATTATATTATCACATCATAATATAATTATATTATCTCATAATAATAATATAAATATAATCACAACCTTTGTGATATCAAAGTCGGCCTGTGGATTCCGACCACAACTACAATAAAATCAACAAAAATTTGATCACCTGCTTGCTCATTTGCTTTCCGGATTTAGAACTAAATGTTCAGGATCTTTCTGCAATCAATGCTTCGCCTGTTGCCAAGGATAGGCCTTCTAAAAATAGACTTACTAAAAATAGTAAATTCTTCCAAACACAAAATTAGGGCAAACGGGGACTCGATGAAACTTACTAAAATAGACACTGCTAAAAATAGTAAGTTTGTCCAAACTCAAAATGAGGCGAATTGGGGCCACAGTGAAACTTACTAAAAATATTAAGTTTTTGAAAAATGCTTAAATTTCACTAGTAGACCCTTTGAAGGATTCTCTTTTCTACACTTAGCCAAAATTTCACTATGCTTAAGGTCACTAACTTCTTTTCTAAATCTGAGGGATATAAACCCTAAAAAATAGGCAATGATTGCTTCTAGACTTAGCCAAAATTTACCAAAACACTTGGGGACTTAAGGGAATTGAGGAAATTGCCACCAAACTACCTAGAAGCTCACAACCAAAAGACCAAGTGGACAAAAATTTAGTGGGTCCCCATTTGGAATGGGGTGATGTGTGATTAGGTCACAACAAGTATCTATCCTCAATCCAAAACCAAATAACTGCAACAGCCAAATTGGACATAAATGTCAGACTCACATATGGCATCTAACTCTACAAAATTACAAAACAAAAGATCCACAAAAGTAAGAGATATAGTTTAGAGGCAAGACAATGTTTCTCAAAGAAGAAAAGGCCCCACAATTTCCCAAGAAATTACATATTCATATAGCATCCTTAAAGCATAAAATGTTATCCCTTCGGCTCCAATAAAATCTTTTCTATCTAAACTCTGTTAATTTGCTAAATGTTCATCAAACACAGCTTCCATGTTCCAACATTAGGATAAAACACACAATTATAGAACGCAGTGATAGCTAACGCACATTGTTATGCCAGCGTTACCTTGTGAAGGTTATTTCCTGTGACCAGAAGATCTGTAACAGTAAAACCATTTTCAGCTTGAGTCTGATGAGGTAGATAGTTCTCACTTTGAGTTCCAATATAGTCACTATGAATTCTTCCAAAAGAAAATGCATGTAACTTCTGCAAGAAAAAGAAATCTGATATGAAAACCAGATGTCACAAACCATAATATTGATGAACTTTTACAGAACAGTACCTCTAATGATAACACAGCTTTTGCCTCTTGTTCAGAAGGCTGCAACTGGAAAGAAGTCCACACATTTAACTCTTGCTTGGATGGTAGAGAGCTACAAATCATTGAATGCCTCTGTCCAAAGTCTACTGTTAAGAGATTAAACTATGGTTAAACAAAAATAAAATAATAAGCATTTAAAGAAACCATTTTACATTTAAACCTATCAAATCCATATCTATGATAAAAAAATGATTATTTATAGCATTTTGCACCAAGTATTCTAAGGAACGTTTTCTGAAAATGGCATACACCACAAATTCCTTCACAATAAGCATACGCATCATATTCCTGGAGAGTTTCACTTCTGACAGAAGCCTACTTGCACATAGAAACATGTTTCCCAATTCTAAATGTTCAATTTTTATGGACTACTGAAAATCACTGAGAACAAGAAGAGACAGGAGCAGTAGTTCTACAAATGGGCAAACCACCCATGTATAGTTTGACTGGGCCTAATGATGAAGGCACATGCACTCCATTGACAAGGCACTGCTTCAAATGTGGAGGTTGACAGGGTTGTATATCCCCTTAAACAATAAATACGATTATTGGATTTCCAAAGGGGGTCTCATGCAACAAATTGATGTCTTGGTTATTGATGACCTAAAAAACTACCTTTAACTTTTTTACATAAAGAACAAAAATCTCAAATGAGTCAAACCCCTAGCTTCCATGTGTTTTCATTTTTAAGTCATTGAATACCAACAGCATCAAAAAATTATACAAAAATGACTCATAGCTGGTAGCTGGATATGAATAGAGCAGTGTTCCAAAGGGACGCATTCTTGTCCCCAATGGTTTTTCGAGGACAGCAGGATGGCAAGGGACAAAGAGACAACAGGGGATGTCCATTGGTCATCCCCAAGGAGATTTGAAATATGGGAATGTTTTGGAAATGCCTCTAAAATCAACAATCAAATTATAAATTTAATTTTTATTAATAAAATGAAAATCAGCAAGTTGTTATAACAATTTTTACCTCACATTGGACCACCAATCATCATTAATAACTTTTGTTTAATACTTTTTTCCTTCCGCAATGTTTGCAATAGACCATCTACTCCACTCTAAATTAACCATCATCAACTATAGAGCCTCCTGGACCTCAAGCATCCTCTCTAACAAAATAAAATAATAGGCATAACTTGTCTCCACAAGTTTGAGGAATTCCTTCTTTGAAAATGTCCTAAAGAGAGCAAGTGAGGTGTAATAGTCGCAAATAAACATTTGAATATCTCTAACTTCTATCACCGCCCACTGCACCCAATCTATCTTCCCTATGTCTTTGAATACGTTGTTCAACACATAAACACAACAAGGGGTCCAAAAGATGTGCTTGTAAGCACCCTCCACTATCATGCCAACTAATTTGCATACATGTGTCGAAGCAATGACCACCTACACAACATTGGAGGCCCCAACCTCCTCCATGGCATCTCTCGAAATATGAAATTGGAATTCTACATCCTTGCACTTCCCAAAACAATGAATAGCTCTAAGAAAATATGAGCCAGCTGAACGTGTGACTATGATGTTGATAAGTACGCAAATGCAGACAAGGGGAATTATAAAAAAGCATATTACCACGGAAAAAGAGTCCTCACCGAATTTATTTATTGTGCAGAATTTGCAGCATACAAACCCTTGCACAATGCCCTCCATTCAACCACATCATACAACCCTTTTCACCTCTAGCAACAATACAACATTTATCTCCAACCATACTGCCTTAGCACATTTTCAAGGTACAACTTCCATTTCAATCAAGTGTATGGCCTTCAAAAGCATTTCATAGAGCGTGGCAAAGCTTGAAAATTATCATTGTATAGTTTCTTGGTTTTCTATTTCCCACCATACAGCTTCCTAATTCTATTGTACGACCCTCTATTCTCAACGCACGACATCATATTCTCCACATACAGCGTCCTCTAAGTGTGTTCACTGTATGGTGGCTTGTGCTTTCCTACACCATATGGTTTGGAAAATCATTTTGCTTCAAGGTAAAGCCTCAGTCTATTTCCATTTGTATAGTATGGCTAGTGCAAGTCCTCATCGTACGGCCTTTGCAAACCTTTTGAGTACACAGTTTCCTATGCACAACATACAGCCTGCATATTCTACCATATGGCCTAGGACAAATTAGAATTGCATCATACAGTTGTCCCTCTCCAACATACGACTGCCTCCTTGGGATAGACTGCATTCTTGGCAACTCAATTTGACAAATTTATTTCATACAGTACGACCTCCACTTTGGAAATTTTACACAGAGTCTTTTGTATGGCAGTTCCTAGCATTCTTGGATATTCTAGCGGCCTACACTTCATAGTACAACCTGGCAATTTGCATAGCAGCTACTTCATCGTTCAACAACATCATCCTACAATTCTTTATCAGACGGTTATCACAACCGTTTTTGTATATTTAAAGTTCATTATACGTTCCCAACACTATATTTTCTACAAGTAATTTTTTTAGTCATGGATGTCTGCAATAGTAAGGGGAAGAGAACAACACACCAGTACAGGCCCCACATTGCATCAACAAAGGCAAGTAAAGGAAAAGATGACAGAACCTCTATTGATACAATGTCTTGGGAAAATTTAACTTGAAATGAATACAAGATATTGTGCAAAAATAACCCCTACACTCACATTTTGAAAATAGCTCTACAACATGCGAAGGTGGACAAAGCTATGCAACTCACTTTTTTCAATTCTAAGGAGTTTGAGCCATACTTAATAGCTATGCTCGCTAACTACACCAACCAAGTGCACAAATCCATAGATGACTACAAGGGATGCAAGGTGACAATAACATTTTGGCAAGGAGATTTTACAAGGGTTTGGTATACCTTCCACAGGAGTATCAATAGGCAAGCCAACTGGTAAAATCACCCCTCAACACAAGGAGGCATCCATTAGAAGACTTTGAAGGACAGACTTAACACAACAGGAATCGAATACCATATGGAGTGCAAGCAATCTGAGGTTAAAGAAGAGTTTCTTGGCAACTACAAAATGGCAAGTATTCTAGACCTAGTGAAATGCAAGCTCAATAGTGCCAGTCAAGCATCAGACGTAGCCATATGGATGATAAATTTCATAATTGGGCTAGGTATTGGCAAAGTGTATAACTAGGGATGCCTATTGTTAGAAAAGATGCGAGACTTTTTATCACAGACACATAAGGTTGTTGGTTGAAAATTTTGTACACCCGGAAGGATGTGCAAAATTGTGGTTTCAGCCACAGTGTGTGAGTATAAAACTCTCCTAATTTAGGGAAAGCTCCCCCTCTAGTACTATTAACACTAATCTAATTTGGGTGGGATAACATCTTATTCTCTTTCTTTCGAACAGATGATATTCTTTCTCTTATTTTAAAAAAGAAGTTACAGCAACAACAGTAAATACAGAAATGAAACTTTTTGTAGGATTTTTAGAACGTAAAGGGAAGCAAAGTTTCCATGAAAGCACAAAAACTTTCGTCACTTCCCTAGGATGGGAAAATAGAAATGAAAGCACAAAGTCTTCAGCACCCCTGCTATCCCATCAACCTTCTCAAAATAATAAGTGTACAACACACAGCAGCTCAAAGTTTGTCTATATGATGCACTTCACCTTACATGCACAAGTCTTAAAAATAAAAGCAGCACAAAGTCTACAAGTTATCTCCTTACTTGAGCTTTCTACACTAGCTTCAAACATGATAAGCAGCTCAAAGTCTACAAGACCAAGTCTGAAAACCAAACCTATAACTCTAAATACAATTAGCAGCTCAAAGTCTGCAAGATTGAATTTAAATCCCTCTTGAATAATTAAACAAAAATCACAATCAATTCCAAAAAATGTCGTCACATAACAACTTGAATTGGCACAAAGTCTCAAGACAACTTGCCTCTTTTATTGAAAGCAATTTGATTTACATCTAAGCTCAAAGTCTTAGAGTGCACATCCAAACTGGCAGAATTTTGTTGCATTGCCAAAAGATATCCATTACAAAGGGAACCCTCGAGTATTTATAGGAGAGGAGCCTTGAGAAAAAGGTGGAAGGATCCCAGCTAACTTGAGAAATTCTCTCAACCACCATGACTTATTCCAACTACAGTCCTAATTTAACTCAACTTATAGTTGCTTTACATGTAATTACATTTTACAAAAATGCAAGTAAAAGTGACACTTCAATTACAAAACTTGTTTTTACATGTAACTTGTCAAAACAAAATTACAAATGCATAATTGAAACTATTCTATGTGTCTGAAGACACGACCCTAACTACATCATCCTTTGTCTGTGATGATCTTCGTGCTTTTTCAGGATTTAGAACTTGAAGTATTCAGGAATAGTGAAGACATCTCGAACCAAAACGAAAATTTGCATCCTTAAAGATCTTTGTGTCCTTGGCCAACAAACTTCAACCTTATCACAGGCTTGGGTTAGTACCATTTCTTCAGGAAGAAAATTCTTCTCTTCGTTGTGTTCTTTTTCCATGCTTGATTCACTTTGTCACTAGATGACTTCATGAGGATTATTGACCCTTGGGCTGCCCCATGAATTACTGTTGTATCTCTTCTTTTGTTCACTGATGAAGAACCCATAACACCTTATTCAAGATGAAATTGTTATAAAACAATGCCCATGCCTTGATTTGTTGGTTTGATAGATCGTGTGTGCAAACAAGACTGACAAGGGAAGGGATAAATTGATGCAAAAAAGGGCTCATAAGTGAATTTTGGGTTTTAAGGACTGCATTACGTGTACAAAAACAAGAGCATTGACTTGCAATTGTGGAGAATGGACATGCTATTTCAAATGTATAATGAAAAAATACAAGTTTGCACTTGTAATTGGTTCCTAGAGACTCATTTTCAAGTGTTTTTGAGTGCATTTTGAACCAATTTCGGGTTTTGGAAGGCTGACTGCAAGTGCAAGTATAGGGAAAAACTTTTACACAGCCACTTGTAATCGGGTCTTGAAGATCTGACTGCAAGTGTTCTTTATTTGCAATGAGGGAACATTTAAAACTTGCTTATGAATGAAAGAAACTTGCAGCCACCTTGTGGAGATCCGACCATGGAGGGAAGGGTTTTAAAATCAAACTCAAATCTGCAAAAACGTGGCAATGGTAGAGCAAAAATGGGGAATTCAATAAAGTTGCAAACATTGCCAAGTGTTCTTCATGCCAAAAATCTCTCCAATCGAGGTACATATGAGCAAGAGCAAGTTAAAAATCCACAAAAACACTTGCAAAACTAATTTTGGGTTTGGGGAGACTCATTACAAGTTTAAAATAACTTGTAATTCCTCATTGCAAGCATTTTGGGTTTTTCATGACCCATTACAAGTTGAAAATGTCTTGTAATGCTTTACTTGAAGCAAATCAGGTTATTTTTTATTCATTACAAGTTGCTTTTTGAAAATAACTTGTAATGGGAGCTTTTAAAATTACTTTACAAGTTTGAAAAAATGACTTAAAGGCCAATTTTGGGTTTTGAAGGACACTTTACAAGTTACTTTTTTACTTAAGGCAATTTCGGGTTTTTTGGAGACAAATACAAGTTGAAAGACTTGTAATTTCAATTACTTGCAATCACCTCAAAAAGACCCCCACTTGACTTGTAACTTGACATTTTAAACAATGAACCCACTCATAATCGGGTCTCAGAAGCATTTACTTGTAATGAGTTTACTTGCAATGACATCTAAAAGTTCCCCAACTTGCAATGACTACTCTAAAACCCGAAATTGCACAGAAAATGGCCAAAACGAAGGCCAAAAGTAACCAAAATCTTCTCAGAAATGGAAGATAAACTCGTGATTGATTTACTGTCAAAAAATGTAGACTTTTCACCTTGAAAAGCGTGCCTTAGAGCCTTAAAATCTTGTAATTTTGTATTAAAACCTCCTACTTGCAGTGACTGCTCTGAAACCCAAAATTGAAGAAAAACCCAACTTTAAGACAATGAAAATTGACAAAAACAAAGGTGAAGGACTTGGATTCATCAATATTTCTAGGTGATGTAAAAAGGCCTTGGAAAACATGTCTAGAGCCTTAAAATCTCAAATTTCAGGCAAAAATTTGTGGGGTCGTCCCAATTTGTGCAAGTTCAAAAATTAGGAGAACAAAGGCATTCTACATGATGCAACACACCATTACATTATTCTTAGACGCCCTGCATCGACAGGTTTCTACCAATAAGTGGCGAAAATTCCAACCAATATCTCAAATTGACCCTTCTTGGCCTACAGCATTCTACTAGATGACATTGGACATGCAAGCACTAGCACCAAGAGATGAAACAGTGCAACCGCTAAGAAAAAAGAAACGAAAACAGGTGGTGTCTAGCAATGGCGGAGATGGCATAGAAGATTATGAGCCAATAGAATTGTCATCGTCTACATCAATAACGACACCCACAAAGAAGGCATGCCTAGCTGCCAATGCTCAATCTTTGCCTAAGGATGAAATTGAGGAGGCAATACCATTGCCTCAACAACATTAACAGTGCCAATTGCCAATTGTTGTAGTGCCAGTTGCCACATCGCCAAGTACCACACAACCAGTAGCACTGCCAACCATGTCGATACCGCTAGCCACACAGCCAGCACAACCAGCCATATTGCTAACTACTAAGGCTAGGTTGCCCAAAGATACTACATTACCAAGCGATACTACCCTAGAGCAAGATAAGATTGATCAATGGTTGGACCAGCTCAAGGTCTTGATGGAGGCTCCAACCTTCCCTTCATCTTCAGGGCTCTTGGTCGCAGGATTTTACCAACAAGAGGAGTCAGTCATGGTTGTCGAGAGTGCCCCACCGAAGACTATGCCATAGCTACCATTGGCAAATCCTATAAAGCCACCACTTGTAGCTCCTACACAGCAACCATCAGCAATTCCTACACAACCACCATCCACAACCGAATAGTTGCCCATGATTGATTCATCGAAGGAGTCTATGAGAATGATCTTAAGGTATCTTCATTGAGATTAGCAAACTAAATGAGGATGATCTAATCGGTACAATGCAGAGGTACCCACGGGATCTTAAATCCATGGTCGTTGTGATGCAAGAGGTGGGGGATATCTCCCAAAAACTAGACATTGGACACACTCCCTAGGTATCTAGTGAAGCACAACGCATATTGGTGTTTATGCAGATAGTGCAAAGGAGAATTTGTGAGGTGCTTCACTACTAGGGGATGGCAAGGAGTAGAGACCCCAAAGAAGATGGCAGCCTAGCACCCTGCCAAGCCAATGGCTAGATGGAGTCATGGTTGAGTGCTTATGGTCTTATTTAGTATGGAGACTTGTTTTAGGGACCTCTTCCTTCGGTTGAAGAGCCAAATTGTTTCAATTGAGGAAACTGCCCAACACCAAGATGAGGCCCTTAGGATGGTTTACACTATTCATGTAGAGATGGCAAATATGATTCAAAAGTTTCAGAACAGTTGGCATAGCAAACACAACTTACAGAGACATATCGAGAGAAGGCAATAGCGAAAGAGGAAAAAATGGCAAAGAAGGAGACAAAGCTAGCTGCGAGGGAGGAGGTGGACTAGACAAAGTACCATTTAATGGAGGCTGCCCACATAGTAAAGGTAGTGCAGGAACGGGAGTTGGCGGAAGCTCAGCATTTAAAGCTATGTACTGAGGACGTTCACCAACTACAACAAATGCAATCACCCAGATCCACTCCTACCTCATCTATTCATCTAGGGACATCCTCAACCAACATCAGCCTACCTATATATTTCATATTGTACATGTAGTCGAGGATTGCTCATATGATATCTTATGCACATCGCATATCTAATAAATGATGATAAAGCTATATCTTTCTTAATATGTCTACAATAAATTTATATTATTTTGTTCTATAATTTTGTACTTCCATTTACTCTGTAAACCTATCAAGTACAATATGCAAGTAAACGGCATCAATACCATCTTAGCATATCAACGAAATATGTAATATAAAATAATATAATATAGGAACATATCAAACTTTCAAGCATACATACTGAATATTTTAGAATTTTTGTATTATCTATTTTTTTTTATCTAGTACTTTGTAATCAGCTCAAATGCCCTTGAATTGGCAATTTTGTGCTATTTTGCCTCATTCTTAAATTGCATATCTTAAAAGTTTGATATGAAGATCTATTCTACATTCTTCTTTAACATGGACATGATGTATTATTGTTGTGTTTCTTTTTCTAGATAAGCTTGTTGATCAATAACCTTTTGTAGCATGCCATCCTATGTACATTGCCACTCATAATATCACTTGTCAAGATGTTCTTTTCCATAGTCTCATGCCAATGCTACCATTTGTTATAACATTCCGATTCATCCCATAAATGCATAACACCCATGTATTATGGCCATCATGATGGTATGTACATATACGTTACTGCTAACGAGTCATGAAACTCCATTACAATACTCATATCTACTCTACTAAATGTATATGCATAGACTGTCAATCACCAAATTTTCTTCTTTTCCCCTTGAAAAAGAAACTAGTGCCAATTGTTTCAGCCGACTTCCCAACTCCACTACTTCCATGGACTATAACAACATAGCCTAATAAATATGCTCAAACTACTACTAATTACAATGCATAGGGTGCTTTGGGTGACGTTGATAAGGAATATCTATTACCTAAGCATGATTCCCTCCAATCAATTTACAAGGCTAAACACTTTGTGCTTTCTCTTGACTTTGTTTAGACTTATTACAGACTTGGGCTGCAATTTTCATAGTTTTCTTGGGAGCATCAACAAACATGCTCTAAGGCCCAAGATGTCAACAACCAATGTCAAGCCCATCATCTCAAAATCAATCCATCATCAATCTATCATATTATCTACAATAGAGCGCAGGCATGATAGATATATAGTATTTTTACTGCAAGATAGTATGCAAACCCATCACCATAGCATAAGACTATATATAATAAAGTATGCACATCTATGTTCCATGTGGACATGCCCCCAACCCTCAAACCCCCATCCTTGTCCCTCTGCCCAGTAGTGTTTGGGGGATGGTGAGATGGCAAGGAACATCCCCAAGGAATTTTGAAAGTTAGAAACATTACAATAACCCCTATGATTCATAGAAACATCTAGGGGAAATTTTGCTATCCCCAAGGTGGCCATGGATGTTTAAGACGTCTTGAGGATAGTTTGACATCTCCACGTCAAATTGATAGCTTAAAATGTTTAAAAATAATCCAACATCTAGCAAAAATATATTGGTTTTTAAAGGAAAATGAGGGTCCTAAAAACCCTCCCACGCCCTTTATTTGACCTAAAGCATCACAATGACATTCTCTGTAAAAAAAATTGTTGGCCTTGTTGCTATTGGAGGGGATTTGAGGGCCAAAGATGTGTCCCTATGGAATCTATACTTGAGTTACTAAAGAAGCCATTAAAGTGGACTAATACCTTGTTTTCTCAACTAGGGACATTCCTAGCTGCCATTATTCATTTATTATGGTGGGTTCCATTGTTCACTTTCAAACAGCTTGTGCTTATCACTCCAAGGCTTAAGTAGGTGGTTCTAAGGCAACCCTAGCAATAATTGAAAACTCTCCTTCATTAATTTACACTTAGCCTCTAAGTAAAGAACCTCGTTGCTCTTCATCCAACACACTTATCAAGCTTTATATGATTTCTTTATTCAAGTTTGTTGGTCATCCATCATTGCAAATACAATGATATTCTTCATTCACATCGATAGAGACCTCATAAGGCTCGCCAATGGATCACAATTCAATTTCATTGGTTTAGACATTTGGCATTGCCATTAAGGTATTTTAATTTACAGATTATAATTCAAATTTCAGTCTTAGCTAATCTTGTTCATACAGAACACTTAGCTTATTAGGGAGAGTTTATAATTATTTTTTAAATGTATTTCAATTTGTTGTACTTGTCACACAATAACTTAAAATCTCCACAATTCAACAACACTAGAAACCTTTGAAACATATTTGACCTAGAAAAATGAGCACTAGCAGCAGTGATGACAATGTAAATGAGATTGGTAGTGAAGTAAACAAAATGGATGTTGAAGGTATGTTGGAGGTTCTCCTTTTGAAAATCCAAACACAAGTTTTATTGGATATCCACAAGACCTTTTTGCATGCCCTTCATCCTCTTCAAATATTTACAAAAGGCCCTTTCAACCCCAAAAAACCTGTCATATCTCACCTAGAATATTTTATAAATTCTTGCAAAGATCATCAATAATCATGCAACTATAATGAACCTATCCAAATATTCAAACAAACTTGCCAATTTTTCCAACTTTAGATCACAGATATTTCATCAGACAATTGGTAATCAATCAATATTTCTGAATTTCATAATTAAGAACAGCTAAAACTTATTCACATATATATTGACATTTTAACAAATTATTGGCAATATTGATATAACAATCATGGAACGGATAATTCTGATACTAAATCTAATATTAAAGATTGTTCTACATGCTGATAAATACTGAAATTTGCTTTTACAAACCAGAATAGATCTGTACCTTAGATCAATGCTTGTTCCAACTGGTACAGCTTGCAAGGAATGTTAGGTGGCTGGGATATAAACTTGTACAGCTCCAATGTGATCCAACAGAGCTGTATACTGCTGTTAAATATACAGATATAATGTATGAAGACTGTTGAACTGATATACATGGGTATTTGTGCTAGTTAACTTCCAATTTGCACACTTCCTCACTTCTTTTTGGACTTGTTGTGACCTAACTCACACATTGCCCCATCGCAGATGGGGACCCTGTTTTTGCTTTTTAGGGTTTTGTCCTAGCTCTGCAGTTTCATAAGTCCATTTTCTGAGAGAGTTTTTGAGTTAGAGTTTTGAGATCATCCCGAGCCAAGTTGATAAATCATGCTCAGAATAATGTATGAGTGTTGTCAAAGTACTTAGAAGGTCTAAAGGACAAGGATCGCAATTGCTTTGGGTCATTTCTGACAACTTGCTATTTTTAGAAATTTATGTGTTTTTTGTTTTTTTCTGCATTTTTGAAAGTGGCATATGAGTTTTGTTCCTTAGGTCATTTCATCTATGTCCATGTTCTCGAAATTTGAAAATCTTGTCTCTAGGTATAAAAAGCAGGGCTTCGAAATTTTTGTTTTTTTTTCTGAGATTGGGGTTTTGTTCTTTAGATCATATCAGTCTTGCCCAAGTCTTCAGATTCGAAAAATTTTGCCTCTGAGTATAAAAAGCAAGGGTTTTCTTTTTTTTTGCTTTTTTTCGAGATTAGGGTTTTGATCTCTATGCCAAATTATTACTACCCATGTTCTCAGAATTTGAAAATTTGGTCTTTAAGGCTAAAAAAGCAAAATGCAAACCCTAATTAGGGTTTGTTCCAGATGAACTATTGATCAAGTATGAAGGTAGCAGTGGGAGATGGCACACTGAAAATTTCGCCTAAGTTGAAGAAGTGGAATGGCAGATAATCAGTCAAGTTCGCCAAGGCATAAAGAAGTTGTCCAAACAAATTGTCCGACAGATGGTAAACTCCTACCAAAGGTTAATTGACTCTTGGCAAGGGTTAACTAAACTCCTACGTGGGGTTAATCAAGCATAATGAAGTTGAAAATAAGCTAAGGCATGAAAGTGTGAAGTGAGTTGGGAAGACGATTGCCTAAGTCTGCCCTTGGCATAAGCCACTCCAAGTCTGCCCACTCCAAGTCCGCCCATGCTAGATTGGAAAGAGGTTGCCAAAGTCTGCCAGGGCTTAAGAAGGAATGCTTAAGGCAATGCAAGATCCACCTAGGCAAAACTTGGCTAAGGCACTCTAAAGTCCGCCTTGTCTATGAAGTATGAAGTCCGCCCTACCTTGGCATTAGGTGAAGATATCTAACACTCTTCCAAGTCCGCCAAGACAAGGAGAGGAATAAAAGCAAGTATGGAAGGAGACCATCCAAGTCCGCCCTCATCAAGTCGGCATAACAAGTATGAAGTCCACCTAGGAGCCTTCTAAGTTGATATGGATAAGTCAAGACATTACCCAAACTCGCCACGTTGGAATAAAGCAAAGTTGGTGTAAGAATTGCCAAGTTGGCAATAAAATGATGACATGGCACTTTAAAATTTGCTTGACAAAGGAAAAGATAGCAAGTAGAGATTAAAGTGTGATGATTTGGCATTTGAAAGCAAAAATGAAAGGGAAAACAAAGTTCACCTTCTAGAAGAAAGCAAATAAAAGCTTTCTAAAATTCAAAGAAGCTTCCAAAGCTTCCAACAAGGAAAGTTCGCCTTCTAGAAGAAAGCAATTAAAACAATAAAACAATGCCAAGCAAGCACAAGATCAAGTTCGCCAAGATTGAAGGAGTTTCCTAGAAAGCAATAAAGCTTCTAGAAACCACCTAGGAAGCTATAAAACACAGTCTTGCTTCATTAAAGATCTCTTTATTTGCCAAGCAAGGATTGAAGTGCAAGCCTATCTCAGAATTCGCCAACATTGAGCAGCTCCAAGCATGAAAGAGCCTGATTAAATCATCAAATTTCAGATAAAATCCGCCATGGAAGTGAGAAGCAAAGCGTGTCCAAGGGTTTAAAAGAAGCAATCAAGAAATTTGACATATCTAAAGTTCTCCAAGTTCGCCATAGATAGTAGATTGAAGGTTTGCTAAGCATAAAGATAAAGCAGTAGAGCATTCATATCTTATCAGATTCTAAGTTTGCCTTGATCATCTCCAAATCTGCCTTGAAAGAGAAAAGATTATTCAAGTCTGATATAAAGAAATACACGTGTTGACAGTCTTCTTAATCATCTTCCAAGCACAAGACAAACTTGTCCAAAGGCATGAAAACTCCGCCTTGCCAAGAAGAAAGCATTCAAGTACGAAATCTGTCCTACAAAATATCATCCAAGTCCGCCTAGGGTTGGACGATAAAAAACATGACACAAGATGATCAAAGTCCGCCATGAGAGGAAAGAAATAAACGCTTGTCTTGAACACTTCAAGTCTGATATGATAAGCAAAACAAGGAGTCTAGAATAACAAAAGGGCTTTCTAAGTTCGCCAAAGATGACTGTCCCAAACACCTTCAAAATCCGCCCTTAATAATAAAGCAAGATAAGATTTGGAGAGAGGTTCTCAAACTTCACCAAAGCTGTAAAAGGAGAAAGATTTTTTTTTTAACTTTGGAATTCATTATGAACAGCAAGCATATGTCAAGACAACTTCCAAACACACATGCCCATCATGACAAGAAGGCTCATGACTGTCCAAACTTCTCTAATCCGCTAAATACAAGGGGATGATTGTCCAAATTTTGTCCAAAGCTTAGAAGAGATTAAAACATGACTGTTTAAAAATCCTTCCAAAGTCTGATCCAAGACATGAATTGACAAGACAAACAAGGTTCAAGTTCGCCTAAAGGAAAAGAGGTTAAAGCAAATTGAAAGATGATTGCCCAATTGACATGAAGCATGCCAAGGTGCAAATTGAAATAAGTTTGTTCCAAAACACAAACACAAAAGAATGACATATTCATTGACCAAACCCTTGTCCAAACAAGATTGATCAAACACTAACACGAATTGATTCATCTGGGCATAAATGGAATATGTGAAGATGCCTAGCCAAAGACCTAAAATTTGATCCATTAAACATAAGGACAATTAATTTGCCATGCCAGGAGCACAAAATTTTGATCAAAAATTTCACATGAAATCTGTTGTCCTCATTTTTGTTTCCAAAAATGAAGGACCACTACATAAAAATTTTGTGAAAAAATGAAAAAAATTGCTCTATGGCACGCTTCTCGAGGCAAAATTTCGACTAATCCTCGGACTGGCTTAATCCTCAGTCCATCCTCAAATTACGTTTCGAATTTCGTCAAATTCTGGGTTCGTTTGCTATGTCTTTCCTTCAATTTCGGGTTTTAAAAACCCGACTGCAGGTGGAGATTTTTCTTCAAATTACAAGTTTTAATGATATTCATTGTTTTGGTTGTTGTAGGGGAATTTTTAGCTTATTACATGTGCACTTTTATTAAAAGATGTTACTTGCAATTTGTTTTAAATTTCCCTTTCTTGTTTTTGTCTTTTTTATTGTTTTTTGGTCTTGTTTAGTTAAAATAGGGATTTTTTTGGCTCAATTACAAGTAAACTTGCAGTTTGGTCTAAAAACCCCTACTTTAATGGTTTTTACATGTAATAGGGATTTTAAATCCCCATTACATATGTGCAAGCATTTCTAACTTGTTGTAGGGACTTTATTTCCCTTTTACAAGTAATTAAAACTTGTATTCCTCTCCAAAAAACCCAATTTTGCCTTGCAAGTGCATTTTTGACAATTTTAAACTTGTCATTTGTCTAAAAAATCCCGATTTTGGCTTGGTAAGTGAAAAAGTGAATTTTAACTTGCTATTTGTCTAAAAAATCCCGATTTTGGCTTGGCAAGTAAAAAAGTGAAAATAAAACTTGTATTTGTCATCTAAAAACCCGATTTTCACATGCAAAGGTAAAATCGAACTTGTTCTTCTCTCCAAAAAACCCGATTTTCAGTTGGAAGCTAATTTGTTGAAATTTTCAAATCAATTTTTGTGGAGATCTTCAAGAAAGGAGGGGCGTTTTGGTTTCTACCCTATTCTCATGCTTTTGAAACCACTTACCACGCCATTTGGGGGTTGCATTGACTGGTTTTTCGCACTAAATCAGCAATCACGTTTTTCTTTAATGCCACATTTTGGTTGATCAAATCTCCAACAAGCTGCAATCTCCTATATCGTTTTGACCTCTCTCACCTAGGCGTGGAGTTTGGGAGGAGTTTCGAGCTATTTAATGATGCCATTGAAGATGCTTTTGGTGGCCATGTTTTTCTCCACATGATTCCTTTGCTTGCGTTTTGCAAAGACTTGACACAATTTCTTCTTCTCCTCCTTAGGCATTTTGCTATAACCCTCTTGGGTGTGCTCTCTCATTGACATTTTCGCCCTCCAAATTTGGGATTGCTGCTACATTTATCAGTTTGGGGAATTTTTGCAAAAACGTGTTAAGGGTTTGGCATTGCGGATTGCTTCTATTTATTGATTTTCCTTCTTTCCAAAAATTGGTTGCATTTTTGGAGAAGCATTTGCATTTTCAAGAAAGGTATGTTCTCTTTAAAACAATGCGAGACACGCAATGGATTTCAAAGAATTGATTCATTATCAGAATGAGCAAGACGCTCATAAATAATACAAGGATATTTACAAGAATAGCAAGTTTCTAATAAGAAACTGCTGAGAAGATCGAAGACGATCTGTCTAAAATAGAATATACACTGTTGAGCATTAATACTAAAATTAACATTATTTTAATATTCTATTACCCTCCCTTAATGCTCAATCTATTAACTACACCTATAGACCCCTTGAATTTTACAAATTTATCAAGACCAAGGGGCTTGGTGAAGATGTCTGCTGGCTGCTCCGAGGTAGGAACATACAGCAACTGGATGGATCCGTCTTCAACTAGCTGTCGAATATAGTGACAATGCATTTCCACATGCTTGGTTCTTTCATGGAAGACTGGATTCTTGGCGAGTTTGAGCACTCCTTGATTATCACAGAACAAGGGAGTAGGACCTGCCTGGAAGACATGCATATCCGCAAGCATTCGTCGAAGCCAAACCGCCTCACAAGATGCCTTAACTGCTCCCCGATACTCTGCTTCTGTCGAGGAGAGAGCCACTGCCTGCTGCTTCTTACTAGTCCATGTGACAGCACCAGATCCCAAACTAAACACATACCCTGCTGTAGACTTACGGTCATCAACCGAACCTGCCCAGTCAGAATCTGTGTAGCCACTGAGTATAGGATCAGAACTTCGAGTGTACAGAAGTCCATAATCAGGAGTGCCACTCACATAACGCAGCACACGCTTCGCTGCTAACCAATGATCAGCCTTGGGAGCTGTCATGAAGCGTGAAATGTAGCTCACTGCAAAACTGATGTCAAGTCTAGTGGTAGTAAGATAGATGAGGCTGCCCACTAGTTGCCTGAACAGAGATTCATCCACAACTGGTGAGGATGACTGAGTTGAAAGTTTGAGCTCGGGTTCCATAGGAGTAGAGGCAGGTTTGCAATCCTGCATTCTGAACCTATCCACAAGACTTCTGGCATACTTGGACTGAGAGAGAAAGATACTGTGCTCAATCTGCAAGACTTCAACTCCTAAGCAGTAATGTAGAAGTCCCAAATCTGTCATATCAAAGGTACAGCACAAATCCTGTTTGATCCCAGTGATCAAATGTGTTGAACTGCCAGCAATGATTAAGTCATCCACATAGACAACTACAAACAGAATATCATTACTAGAATGCTTTATATACAAGTTTGCATCAGATGGACTCCGCTGAAAACCATGATCTGTCAGGTACTTATCAATTTTCATGTACCAAGCCCGAGGAGCTTGTTTCAGACCATAGAGTGCTTTGACTAGTCTACAGACCTTCTGTTCTTGACCAGCAACCTTGAATCCTGGGGGTTGCGTCATGTAGACTTCTTCCTGTAAGTCACCATTCAAAAAAGCACTTTTGACGTCCATCTGATGGACTTTCCAACTGAACTGGGCTGCCAAGGCAAGAATGAGCCGTATGGTACTCATTTTGGCTGTAGAGCAAAAGTCTCCTCATAGTCAATGCCTTCTTTCTGTGAGAACCCACGAGCAACAAGGCGAGCCTTATACTTGTCTAAGGTTCCATCAGCTTTGTATTTGACTTTGTACACCCATTTGCAGCTAATGGGCTTCTTCCCTGAAGGAAGATCAGAAAGGGCCCAAGTGTGATTCTTCTGAAGACTCTGGAACTCAGCTTCCATAGCCTGTTCCCACTCAGGTATACCTTTAGCCTCTGAGTATGTCTGAGGCTCAAAAACACTGTGTATGTTAGCCATGAGAGAAAAATTGACTGTATGCTGTTGTTTGCTCTTATTACGGGAGGTTCTACCCTCAATGAGCTCAGTATCCCTGAGATCACCAATGGTCTTGGCCCACCATTTAGGTCGGAGAGTAGAAGTGCGAACATCTAGAGGAGTTGGAAGAGGCTCAGGATCAGGAACAGGAGCAGCAGGAGGAGGATTATTCTCCGGAGGGAACTCAGGTAGTGCATCATCAAAAATAGATTCTGCATCATCCCTCCCATCAGGTGAACCTAATGGAATAAGAACCCGGTGAGGCTGATCCTCAGAACTCTGCTCAGAAGAAGGTGACTGAAAGAATCCTCTGTCTTCATCAAATACAACATCACGACTAAAGATAAGACGTTCAGTGTCTATATCTATCAGTCTGTAGGCCTTATGGTGATCACTGTATCCTGTCATCATGAGTTTCTGACTTTTGGAATCCAACTTGGAGCACTTAGCATCTGGAATCCAAACATAGGCAACAGAGCCAAAAACCTTCAGGTGGCTGATCTGAGGCTTCCGACCAGACCAAACCTCTTCTGGAGTCTTCCCCTTAACAGCCTGAGTAGGAGAGCGGTTAAGAAGGTAGACAGCAGTAAAAACTGCTTCAGCCCAATACTTATTCGGAACACTCCTGTGTTGTAACATAGAGCGAGCCATCTCAACAACCGTACGATTGCGAAACTCGACAACACTGTTTTGTTGAGGAGTGTAGGGTGTAGTCAACTGGCGTTTGATGCCATGGGTATCATAGAAGTGGGAGAATGCAGAAGAACAAAATTCCCCCCCGTTATCTGTCCTAAGAGTAATGATACTATGTCCAAACTCTTTTTCAACAAAGGACTTAAACTTCTGAAAGATACTAAATACATCTGATTTATGCTTAAGAAAATACACCCACATCTTTCTACTAAAATCATCTACAATAAGCAAAAAATATTTGCAACCAATAACAGAAGATGTATTCATAGGACCACAAATATCAGCATGAAGTAATTGAAGTACCTTAGATGCGCGCCAAGACTTTCCATGTGGGAATGAAGTCCGATGCTGTTTGCCAACTTGACAGGCACCACATACTCCAAGATGTTGCGTCTGAATATCAGGTAACCCTGAAACAAGTCCCTCCCAAGATAGCTGAGAGAGATACTGAATGTTGAGATGTCCATATCTCTGATGCCACAAAGTGCTGAGAGGAGACACACGAGCTGCCAGAGCCACTTCAGGAGAATCACCAATGTCAAGAAGCCTATATAGGCCATGATCCTCTAGACCAACAGCAACAATAAGACGAGTCTCCCGATCAATGATGGAACACTTGTGAGCACTGAACACCACATCTAGTTGAGGAGAATTCCTCATAATCTGGCTGACAGAGAGCAGATTAAGTTCCATTCCAGGAACATAGTACATATTCAGAAAAATGAGAGTCCTGCCACCAGACTGTATCTAAACAGTGCCTCTACCAACAACTGTATACTCCTCACCTCCGCCAAATACAACGGAATCACTGAAAGGTGAGAAGTCTGTAAACCAGTCACGTCG
Source organism: Cryptomeria japonica (assembly GCF_030272615.1). Classification (NCBI taxonomy): domain Eukaryota; kingdom Viridiplantae; phylum Streptophyta; class Pinopsida; order Cupressales; family Cupressaceae; genus Cryptomeria; species Cryptomeria japonica. The sequence continues at coordinate 280,777,021 of NC_081406.1, read as the reverse complement.
ATGAGAAAAATGACGTGATGCACCAGAGTCGATGTACCAAGCAGAAGACCTAGCATGATCTGAAGACCTCTTAGCCATAAAGGCATAAAAGGCAGACTCCTTCTACTCGGAATGTTCAGCAACATGCGCCTTCTGGTGTGACCCTCCCTGCTTCTTTTGTTCAGAAGCGAGCCTCTGACGGCAATCTTTCTTCATATGGCCGTACTTGTGACAATAATTGCACTGCACATTCTTCTTCTTAGCTCCATCCTGTGTCTGAGAAGAGCCTTTCTGCTGAGAAGACTGAGAGGACTGAAATTTGCCTTTATCCTTCTGAAAGGATTGAGCTGTGAAGGCATTTTCCGAGGAGGCTGATGTAGTACCACTACCAAACTGCTGTTTCCAGCGATCCTGCTGTAGAAGTTTGGTGCATAATTCTGAAAACTTCAGATCAACATTAGTGGAAGTAATATTGAGGGTCTCAATGAAGTGTTCATACGATTTCGGAAGACTTTTCAGAGTGATTACTACCATGTCTTCTTCCTCCATAGTCCGACCAATAGCTTCGAGTTGATCTCGAATGTCCTTAATCCTCGTGAGGTGCTCCTGTAAGGACATACGTTCGTCCATCATAATAGAGAACAACTGATTCTTCAGAAAGAATGCTCGGCTCTTGTCGGATGTCTCATGCAATTCCTTCAAATGCTTCCAGATGTCGGAAGCTATCTTGCCGGAAGGAATATGCGGTAACTGATCATCAGTCACTGAGAGTTTGAGAAGCATAACTGCCTCCCGATTGCGTTCATCAAACTTATCTTGATCTGCACCAGGTGTACTAGGACTAAGCTCTTTTCCCAACACAAGCTGGTCAAGACGCCTATATTCAAAAATGGTCAACATACGCTGTTTCCAGATGTTGTAATTGTGACCATTAAAGCGTTGACTGCCTTCTAACATCAGATTGGTGAGAGAAGCCATTTGCACGTTTCCCAAAAAAAATTCTCGACTGACCCAGAAAAATCCAAAGACAACCTAGAAATGCGTGCAAAAAACCCAAAAGGAATCTACTGTCAGAATCTCGGGCTCGAAAATCGAGGCACCCAGAAAAAACGGACAACTACCTAGAATAGGGTTCGAAAAACCCACCACGAATCTACAAGAAAAAATTGGTTTTCGATAAAAACTGAAAGTTAACACCTGAATCGAAAAAATGTTGTCGCCAAAGATGCAGGTCGCGCGGTGCAGATCACGCGTTTGCAGAGGGGGCAAGTTGCAGGTGGCGACGCTGGAGGTGGTGACGCTGAAGCCTGCAGACATGCACAAAGCCGAAGGCTGTTGCAGGTCACGAGGGCGGTGGAGGCGACGCCGGAGTGTTCGAAGTCCGCGACGTCGCACACAGGTCGTGACAACACGCGACGACCCTGCAGATCGAGGACACAGGTCGCGACAACATGCGACGACCCTGCAGGTTGAAAACACAGGTCGCGGCAACACGCGACGATCCTGCAGGTCGAAAAACACAGGTCGCGGGAAGAAAAAAAACCAACAATACCACCCCAGAAGCTAAAAAAAAACTTTGATGAATTTTTTTTCAGAAAATAATTTCGAAAATTTCCACTAATTGGAAATTAGGATTAAAAAATTTTCGAAAAAATTTCTCCTAGAGCTCTGATACCATAAAACAATGCGAGACACGCAATGGATTTCAAAGAATTGATTCATTATCAGAATGAGCAAGACGCTCATAAATAATACAAAGATATTTACAAGAATAGCAAGTTTCTAATAAGAAACTGCTGAGAAGATCGAAGGCGATCTGTCTAAAATAGAATATACACTGTTGAGCATTAATACTAAAATTAACATTATTTTAATATTCTATTACTCTTTCCTTTCTTTCCTTCATTTTGTTATTCTCTTGCTCTCTTAGTTTTCTTTCTTAGTTGCATTTTTGGCATGTGTTCTTCTTCCCCCAAAAATCGGTTTTTGTGAGAAAAATCTTCCCCTTAGTATGCAATTTTCGAATTGCATTGCTCTTCCCAAAATTTCCCTCTTTACTTGTATTCGGGATTTTTAATTCCGATTACAAGTTCGCTGGAAATTCTTATTCTTCCCCTACGGTTAAAGAATTTAACCATTTTTGGTTAAAATTCAAAGATTGAAAAGTGTGAAATACCCCTCCCTTGCAAATTCGGGTTTTGAAAACCGGATTACATGTTGAAGAGTTCTTCCCATTTTCATGAAAATAACTTTTTCGGATTTTCCCATTTCTATCCATTCATGTTCCCCATATCCGTACTTTCCATTTCCGTCATTTTCCGCAAGTCAAAATCTCATTTTTCGTCCATTTCTCCATTTGTGAATTTACAAGTGTACTTGCATTCGGGTTTTCAAACCCCGATTGCATGTGTATTCTTTCCAACTTGTATACTTGCGAAAATTTCCCCAAGATCCGAAATTGGTCAAAGTCAAGATTTTCCCATTTCCATATATTTCCCCTCTTCCTCTCACAAAATCGTGAAGTTCTAGAATCGAAGTTTTACCCATTTGGAGAAGGAAGAATGATATTTGCAGCTGACTATGATGTTGCCTTAACTCTTTTAAGTCTTCATCACAGCATTCCAGGTTCACAATCAATGTCAGATTCGTCGACATCCCCAACTCCAAAGAAGATGAAATATAAATATGACAAATATCAGAATGAGGTAGCACCTTCCAAGGTTTTTTCTCCTTTGGATCGCATCAGAGACACGGAAATAGGGCACGTTGATATGTCAGAATTCATCAAGAGGGTAGAAGATCCACAGGATAATAACTTGCAGCGACTGTTGGACAGCCATATCCATCATGCATCTTCTTTCTCGGTTGCTGCCCTAGAACCTAAGTTTGTTCTTGCCTGCGCCCATCATTTTGACAAAGAGTCAAGAGTCGTCAAAAATGATGATGGCGAAGCTATAATTCGTCTAGATGCAAATACAATTGAGAAGGTCTTCAGAATACCTCTTGCACTTGTTTGTATGGAAATCTCCAAAGAAAGTGCAGCGGAGTATTATGTGAAGAGGGAAAAAGATTGCAAGCGACACATCAATAGGTGGATCCAAGAGCCACAAGCCTCCTTCTCAAGGTGAGCGAAGTTGTACCGCTGCAATTTCAAATGAGAGATAGGAGACACCATCACTGTTCTCAGCAGGATGATGGGCCTTGAGCATTCCAATGTCTTTGAGCCATGGATATACCAGTTTATCATGTTCATACGGTAGTCTGATCACATTTCATAGGGAGAAGTCATCAGCGATGCCTTGTGCGAACAACTTGCAGCAGTTCCTACCACCATGACCTTCTTCATGAATTCATATTTGGTATACTTAGCAACATCACTTAGACACTTTCTAGGTCTTTCTACCAAGGGTGATCGCTCACTTATACCAGTTTGGGAATATTATGACCAGTTGCCATTGAGACCCAGCAGACTGCATTTCAGAAGAGCCCAAGATGCATTCTTTGGATATTTCATGTGTCAGTTTGACAGAAATCTTAGAAACAAGAGAGTATCAAATCAAGCATGGGACAAGGTGTGTGAGTATAGATGTTTGTTTCTGTAGTTTCCGACCTTCACCTATATGAGGATCGAATGCTATGGTGGTCAGCCATACATGCTTCCCAGATACCCAACTGATAAAATCATTCTTATGGAGTTGGGAAGATAGATCATGGCTGTCCACACTTCTCAGTCTGCTAAGCACAAGGTTGGAATGGGGATTTCTACCACAAACCCATTGAAAATTGGCTGGTATTCCCGTGTCACATCTGTGAAGGCTAAGGCCATGGAACTGAATTGCAGGAAATCAAGCTCAAAAGGTTTAAACCTAGAGCTGATTTTGATTATAGGGGTATGAAGGAGAAGATCAAGAAATCTTTTGTGCATGTTCATCGCATTGAAGACATTGGGTAGGTCTCCGCACAGAAGCCGAAGTTCTGAAGATGGATTACTGCAGGCTTACTGTTGAGCAAATTGTTGATTTGAACTTAGTGGATATCCCACAAGGGATGATTGATGACGAGCATATACTTGATCCTGAATACACTTCATAGAGGGTTGAGGAAGCTCCACTTCCTTTGATCCAATGCTCACACAAGGAATGCATATCCATCCTTGACAGATTTCAGCCTATCTTGGCCAACACCAACGCATGGCTGAAAAGTAATGTTGTTAGACTTATAAAATCAAGGTTGGTAAAGAAGATGATTCTACGGGGCCTCTTGGACAGAAGTCTGAGATTTAGATTGACAACAAGGAAGGTGCTTCATCGTCGGGCACAAGGATCAAGTTGCGAGTCAGTCGTGCAATAGTGCTTCCTCCTGAGGAGACGACTATTCGTGGGAAGGAAAAATCACGATTCCATGTTCAGGTAATTGATCTGGATAATCCAGAAGAGGGGCAACAATTTGATGATGCTCCCAAATCTCCGGTTTCAGACTCGCCTCATAAGATCATTCCATCAGTTTCCATTGAGACGCCTCTTTCTCCTCCTGATTTGCTTGTGGATGAGTCTCCTCAAAATGCTATTCCCATTTCAGCTTACGAGCCATCTCCTGATCATCAACAAGAGAGTGTGCTGAAAGTTCCTGAGAATATTCCTACTTGCATCCAGTTATCAGAAATTGATACTTCCACTTCTGGTTTTGAAGAATTCATGAGGCAATCTTCATGCCCATTGGTAACTGACCAAACCGTGGTCGTCGTGCAAACAGATATTCCTCCCAAGATGACCACGATGATTCAAACAGAAACTGCTTCTCCTTTGCCTACGGCTGCTACTGGGGCGGAGTTGATGACTTTGCCTCCATGGCTTAGCTCTTTTAACCCAAAAAGGAAGAAATAAGAAATCTCACCTGATGCCTTTGATTACCAGCAACTCAAACAGTTCAGATCCAAAGTTGCTAAGAAGGCCAAGACTATCTCCAGAGTAACTGTTGACAGTAACAAGATGAAGGTAGTTGAAATTGTGGAACCTATTGCAAATAAGCCACTTGATGAAATGTCAGCTGCTGATTATAAGGTTACAAGGATAGAGTTGGGCAAGCAAACGCATGAAGTCATTAAACATGATGCTCAGTTTTCTGTTGTTTCGCTGGTGCAAAGGTGTGATGATCTTCTAGCAAAAAAAAACAAGCTAGAAGAGGAAAACCAACAACTTATGGCAGTCGTTCATAAAATTACAAAACCTACTGCTGAAGGGAGTAACTCCATAGGTTCTTCTTGTTCCCAAGAATCAATTCGTGGAGTGGAAAGGGCTGCTCAAAAGGTACAAGCACTAGATTCCTGGGTTGATCAACTTCATGATCTATGTGTACAAGTAATGAAAGACATTTTTCAGATAATGTCTAAGTTGGAGACTGTTGAGGAGAAACTGGATCAGACTTCTAATACTTTCAAAAAGAATCTGGAAAGTGTTGAAGAAAGTTTGACAATCTGGCGTACCATGCCCCAACAACAGCTGAGTGTTCTACAAGAGCACGCCATCATCTCTTCCAGGGTCATGTACTTGGAATTTGAAGAACCCCTGAAAAACAAGACCCTTGTTCTTAAATCCCTCATTGAGGAGATCGGTGATGCAAGGAGATTCCGGGGTGAAGTTTTCCGAGATATTGTCTCACATTGTGAAAGGGCCTCTTGCAATATAGTAAGTCAGGATGGAGAGCTGATTCCAGAAGAAGAAGTTCTTGCTGATTTACAGATGAGGATTCATAATGAATGGAGGAGCGAACAATTCTCGGCCGCTTCAATTCAAGCATTGATGAAACACCAAGCCTTTCTGCATGAAATCCAGTCTATCTTGGATAAAAACAATTTTGTGCTCCTCCGCTGTCATGACACTATTGTGAAGACCATGGTTGTTGCCAAGAACACCCATGAACCGAATCCCGAGGAACTACAAACGAGCATCCAGAAATTTCGAGGATTTGTGTCTTCACAAAATGCAACTTAAGTGTTTTTCAACACTTAGTTGAATTTTCCCTCTTTTGTAATCTTTAGTTGTAATTTAGTTTCGACAAGTTACATGTAAAAGTATTTTTTGTAGAAAGCAAGTTACACATTACTTGCACTTTTGTAATTACAAGTAAGGCAACTACAAGTTGTGTCCGATTAGGACTATAGTTGGAATAAGTCTTAGTTAGTTGGAATAACTCTTAGTTAGTTATTGAAGTCTCAATTAGTTATTGAATGAGTCTTGGTGGTTGAAAGAATCTCTCAAATTAGTTAGGATCCTCCCACCTTTTTCTCAAGGCTCCTCTCTTATAAAAACTTGAGGGGTCTATTGTAATTTTTATCTTTTGGAAAGCAAGCAAAAACTTTGTCAAATTTACAGCAAGAAGTCTTTGAGCTTATGTATGTGAATTGAAGGTTTTGAAGAATAATAAAGAAGGATTACTCAAATTTTGAGTCTTTGAGCTACATGTTTGAGTTTGAATCTTTTTATTTCTTCTATGCAAAGTGTTTCTAAAGGAGCTTAGTCCAATCTAATTTGAAGTCTTTGAGCTGCAAGTAGAGAAGATTAATTAAAATAGGAAAATCTCTAGAAGGAGCAGCAAGTCTTTGAGCTTGCGTCTATTCTTGAGGAAAAACTACTGTTTGATAAGAAATAGCAGCAAGTCTTTGAGCTTGCATTAGTTCTTGTCTTTGTGTTGAAAGAATAGATTATTCCAATCTTTGAGCTGTTATCTTTTATTCGTTGTAAAATTTAGTATAGCAAAGGGTAGATAGGACTTCACATAATCAAGTCTTTAAGCTTGATATTGTTGTCCCGTCCCAAAGGAAGTGACGGGAGTCTTTGAGCTTTCAGGAAACTTCATTTCCTTTCTCTCATTTCATTTGAAAGTGGTTACTGCTATTCATATTCAATCACTATCCTTGAAAAAAGAAGAAAGATTGCTGTCCCATCCTATTTTATTTTCAAAGTTGTAGTTAGATAGAGGGAGCCTTCCCTTAATTAGAAGAGTTTTTACTCGTGTGCTGTGGTTGAAACCACAATTTTGTATATTTCCCCAAGTGTACAAAATTTTCAACCAACAAAATCAGACCAGCAAGCTGGAAAATAATTATTTTCCAAACTCAAAATTATTTTAAGAAAAACAATTCTCAACACTGGAAAAAATTTCAAAAACACAAAAAAATAATAAAAAAAATAAAAAATAAAAACTTCTAAATTTAAGAACCCTAAACCCTATATATTTTCAACCAATTCATTTCACAATTCATTAATCAGATTGAGAATTTGGAGAGCATTGAAGAGAAGTTTTCTCTCAAGTTTTGTGAATTTGGGATTTTTAAAGAAGAATTTTCCAGAAGTAGATTCTTCAGTGTTGGAGGTCTAACAATTAAGCACTCTTTTTTTATTTTAAGACAGATTTTCAGAATCATAGGTAAATTTCAATCATAAAGAAGATTCAAAAACTCAATCTGATTGAATTTCGTCACCTTTCTGTCTTATTTTTCTCAATTTTTATCAATTTCTTGACCAAACCCTTCACCTTCAGTTTGCTTTTTCGCAGAAACTTAACCTTTTAACTGGCTGAAAGTGAAATTTTCAAAAAAAAAATTTAAAAAATCAGAATTAAATTCTGAAAATAACGCTAAGTTTTCATGTGTTTTTGCAGGCACCAATAAAGTTCGCCAGCAAGGGAGTGCAATTGAAGTCCAAGATCAAATCCAAATGGAAGAACATCACTAACACAGACCTCGGGCATGTGGATATTGAGGAATTCAAAAAAAGGATGTATGGACATGATGGACACATTCCTACACCTATTGCTCGCAAGATGATGCAGAATGGAATTCTCCAGGAAGTTGGATTTCCACCAGCCAAGCAGTGTGCTAAACTGATAGTTGAATGTGCTTTGCACTATGATGCACAACAAGGAGATAATTGCACCAGATGGAAGAGTCCTAGCTAATCTGTCATAATTATCCATTCAGGAGACATTTGGTATACCAAGCCATAGTAAGGCCTCATATAAAACTAAGGAGCAAGCCGAGAGGATCTATGACAGTCAGTCTGAGCTCTGTGCTGCGAATGTTAACAAGTCTTGATTAGAGAAGAAAAGACCTCAGGGGAAAGTGCCAAAGCATCTGTTGCGTCCTTACTTCAAGGAGGAATATTGTGATATCATCCTACTACTGAACAAAATAATGGGCAGCCCTAAAGGTGCACCATTTCAAACATGGATGTATTATTTCATAGATGAAATCACCTTAGGAACCAAGTTATTCAGCTGGTCTCGCATAATCAGCGACAACCTTCATGAACAGTTGATGAACTTGGAGAGGACGAAGACATTCTACATGAGTTCTTGCATAATTTATATACTGGTTGCAACTTACAGATATTCAAGGCTAATTTACAAAGGCACAGTAGGAGGTGGTGAAAATGAATTCCGATCATATGATTGTTATCCTTAATTGCAGCTTAAGGAGAAGAGTTATCGAGCCTATGATGCATTCCTAATGTACTTCACAAGAACATTGCAGGGAGGAACTCATGAGAGACTTCTCCTAAATCAAAAAGTCTAATCAGCAAGTATGGATCCCGGTTTATCCAGTTTCCAAAGTTTATTTATATCAGAATCCAAGGTTTCATTGGCCGTCCTTACCAATTGCCAATCTATCCAACCAACAGGATGGTCCTGTTGGAAGTTCTCAGACAGTTGCAAACATATCAGAGCCTCAAAAGAATAAGGAAGAAGGCTGCTATCTCTTTTGCATTCTTTATTGGAAACATGTTAGAATCTTGTCCTTCAACGCAAGCAGCCGAAACAGCTAGATTGGAGATGCAATGGTACCCCTTTACCTTCTACCAATCCAGGGCAAACTTTGATCCTTGCGGCAATATTTAATCAATCAATGGAGAAAGATTTAGACATAAAGTAGATATAGAAGATTTCTAGGAAAATGCTACTGATGAGTATGAAATCAGGAAAAGGTTATGTTCCAGGCTGTCAGTAAATTTCATCAGAGTAACTAAACCTTTTCTCGTGCCAGATCAATTAGAAGATAACGGAGAACATACTCAGCCTGGCTTTGATGAGCATGGACCTCTTTCTCCTATCGAATGGTCAGGACTTGACCATGCAGACTTGACCACCTTGATGCGGCCAGTTATGCAATATACCAAGTGGTGGGTTGATCAGCAATGTTATAGGCTGAAACAGAAAAATATAACTTTGACTTATAATTTGATGGGAGCAATAGAAGGATATTCTTCAAATGGAGAAACAACTCAAAGTGCCAAACCAAGTGAAAGTGCAAAAAGAAAGGGGAAGGCAATTGAGAATAAAGAACCTGCTCATAAGAAACAAAGGCTAGAACCATCTCATCCTACCACATCCAAAATGAAAAATATATATTAACTGTTGATGAGTCATTGGCTGAAGTAAGGATTCCTTCTACAGTTCACCAAGAGAAAGCAAAATCAATCCATCAAGAGGATGAACAGGCACTGTCTCCTACTGGCACAGAAATTCTCGAATCAGAAAATGAAACGGACGATGAAGAAGGAGAGTTTCAAGAAGGAACGATTTCCACTCTCCAAGGTATTGCACACAACCGAGAAATGGAAGGCAACCAAGAAGTAGAAGGCATTGAGCAACTCACTGTCCCTGATTGGCTGAAGGAAAGGTTGAAAATAAACACACAAGTAGTAGAAGAACAAGAAGAAGAAGACAACTGATTTCTTAGCCAGGTTAGAGAAGAAGACAACTGATTTCTTAGCCAGGTTAGAGCAAACTACAGTAAAGAAGCCAGCTAGAAGGTCTTCCACCATCCAGAGAGATGAAGCAGGATGTAGGACAGTACAAATTGTAGTGCCAAAGGTAGACAAGGCAAAGGGAGATATTGGTCCCCATGAGTATGAGATTACCACTTTTGACTTGGGCCCAAGCACCAAGACCCAAGTAAAGGAGGACTTAGACAATTCAGTTGCTTCCATGAAGGCAAAGTTGGACAAAGAAACAGAAAAAGAAGAAAAAATATAAGACAGAAGTTGAGCGCTTAAAAGAACATATTCAGCATTTGACTACTAAGCCACTTGATCAAGCAAATCCAGAGGCTCTCCTACTTTTGAATTCACAACAAGTAGTCATAGGTTCAAAGGAAGAAGCGGTGACAGCTAGAGAGACTATAGATTGGATAGAAAGTATAAGAAAAGAAGCAGTCACGTTTATGGAAGGAATATCATCAGCATATGAACAAACTTTTTCTCTACTTTCCAGGATTGTGAACATGGCAAAGTGTGGGCTGACTTCCAGGATATTCAAGATAGAATTATCCCATGCCTGAGAGAGCTAAAGGGAGTCTCACTATAGGGATTGGTTGATGGAAAGATAATTGAAGCAGGGGCTGCCTATGACTTCAATAGTTGGCACTGGACGTTGGTTGCACGGAATGAGGTCTTGGAAAAGGTGAAAGTTGATGCTGATAGAATAGAAGGACAGATAAAGGCAATTCAGGACAAAATTTTCCTTATCGTTGTAGAGATACTTGGGAAAGAAACTATCCGAGAAAGGGATATGCAGTTGGAGAATCTGAAGGTCAAAACACAGAACATCTTCTTTGCCATCACAGGACCAGTCTTGAAGAGCAATTTGGCGAAGGCATCGAACCTCTTGTCCATCAGAGATGCCTTTCAGAAGCAAGAACTAGACTAGGAAATCACTTTTGCTCTATGTGCAAATGACTTGGAAGGATTAGAATTCAGGATCAACTTGTTGCCACATGTCACAATGGAGGAAGTTGATCAAATTGTGTCCAGGTTCATCGAATATCACAAGAAGGGGGTGCAATCCTAAAAAAGAGCATCTCATGCCACTTGTCCCATTTGCAGTTGATCTTGTATCTTGTTTTAGGAAACTTTATCTAGGGTTAGGTTGTCTTAATCTTGACTGTTGATCTTAGATCGATCTTGGCCTTTCATTCTGTTTTCAAAACTCTATATAAACCCACTCTCTCATTTCATTATTTGTGGAGAAATTTATGAAATTGTTGCTTAGAGCTATTTGAGTAATAAAAGTTCATTATCAGTATTGTCTTGAAATCTTTTTATGGCTAAATGGCTGCATGGTTGCATATTCCCTTCAACACTTAAATTAAATTTGCTTAAGTTATTTGCTTTGAAGTTGTTAGATGAATGAAGGATTGATAAGTTTAGCTTGGTGAAATTTTGCTCATACTTTTGTTGGATGGATGATTTTCATTCAATGTGTAAAGTTAGCCTGAGCTTTTGATGTGGATGCTTAACTTCTGTTTTGAGTAATATTGTTCAATTGTTGGTATTATTCATAAGTGTGAAAATCTTAAGCACAACCCTAGAAGATTGCGCCCACTTTGCGTAGTTGTCCCAGTGTGGCGAAACAAAGTGTCATTACCAGTTTCACCTAGTCTTTACCGTCTCTTGAGTTCATAGGAATGGCTTAGAAGTAGCATAGAATCCCTAAACCCTCATCTTTTTTATCTTTTTTTGAAGCCCTAAATTAGAAAATCCAAAAACAAAGAGCAGTCATTGACAAATTCGCCTAAGTCTGGCTTGTGAATGATATTAGTTATCAAGCGTAAGTCCCCCTTGAGATTTTCAGCATACACTACCCAAGAAGCTATCCCACTAAAGTCGCTTGTTCACACATATAGACCTTGGATTCGCCTTGTGGTCTTCTCGCAATCTTGGCACAAGTAGTGATTTTGTTCAGGAGAGAATAGAGTATCCTTGTGGTATTTATTCTAATGTTCGGTATATGATAAAGCGTACACCAACAGTACTATAATAGCTTGTATTTCTGATGAACTCAGATACAATGAATTTCTACAAGTAATAAATCTGCTAACATACCCATATCAGTTGTGCACACAAAGAAAGCCTCCAAACTGCTGTTACTAATTCCTCATATCTTCCAAACAGCAATATTAAGCATTCACATTACAAACAAATCCTGCACAAAACTATTGATATTAATTTCCCTATCAAACATACATATTATATTGACTTGTGATATGCAACTGTAGCAAACAATGTTGGGTTGAGCATCAAGGAGCTTGGAAATACAATAAATAATGTTGTCTTGAGCCCAAAAAAGACTGCTACAGACTATATGAAGGAAGGAGCAGTCTATAAATCACTGAAACCAAACATAGAGCTGTTGTAAACTCTCCAAAAAAGAGTGACCAACAATAACATACCAAAATTTGCACTTAATAAGGTACGGCTAGGGTTTGGCTGCCCTAAACTTGGACACCTAAGGTTCCGAAACTATAAAATGTTGTGGCTAGGGTTTGTAAAACCCTTAGATGGAGCGCCCTTGTCCATCAATACCAACTTCAATAGAATATTCATCATCTTTATTTTCTTGCAAATATATAAGAAATCTCCCTTTTAGGTATCTGCAAACACAGATCTCAATGCAAAGATATAACATTTCCTACACAATCTTCTTCTATTAGCTCACTTGTGAATCTTGAATGAATCCACCACGATTATTACTACATTCAACACAAACAGTGATCTTGATCATAGATGGACTACTCGCCGAGATTTTGGGCCAAGCAAGTAGATTTGACTTCTACTCACCCCAAAAACTCGTCGAGTTTTTGGTGAGTTTTTGGCAAAAACTCGGTGAGTCCGAGTTAAAAACTCGCCTACTTGTTTCCTCATAGCCGAAAACGGCAGAAACATAATGCATTTTGTGTTTTTTGATTGCGTTTTGGGCTGAGAAGGGGGAAGTTGACTTGGAGTGACTTGCAACGTGATTTGGAGTGATTTTTTAGTGATTCCAAGTGGATTTGAAGGGGATTTGAAAGGAAAATCAGATTCCCAGGTTAGTTATTTAATTTTTTTTCTATGCTTTTTTAAAACAATTTGTTTATTTTTGTTGCATTTAGATGGATTAGAAATGATTCCTACGTAGTCTAAATCCTTTCTAAGTTATTTGCACAAGATTTAACACTAGATTTGACAAGTTTTGCTGAATTTTCACAATTTTTTTGAAGAATCTAGTTTTCAAAAAAAAATTCAAACCCTACTATTTTTTTTTTTAAAAACTTTGAATGATGTCTAAATTTATTTAAACTAATGTGGATAGTTTGCTAAATTGTTTAACTAAAATGTTAATTTTTTTTTTTCACTTTGTATGTGTAGGTTAAGTAAGCATTAATGATGGCAAGGGAGCAATGGCCACTAGATCGATGCCCATCTGGATATGTAGGCACCCGTCCTAGAGGTGCTAGAGATGGGGCATGGAGGTATGCCTATGAGGGACCCGATCCTGGGTCAGCTATATGCATAAAGTGTGAGAAAATACTTCATGGAGGCATCAACCACCTCAAATACCACCTTGCAGGAATAGACAGGCATGATGCTAGAGCATGCCCTGAGACCAATGAAGAAATAAAAAGACAAATGAATGCCCTACTTGCAGCTGAGGAAGAGAAGAAATTGCAAAGGGAGAGGGCAAAGCTAGCCATGAGATCAGCCATAGCTGAATCTCAAGGTGTTTTTGTTGACATTGAAAAGAAACAAGAAGCACTTGAGGGCATAGTGAGCTCTTGGCGTGGCCCACGTATCCACAAACCCACCACCACCTCGCCCATCGCTTCTACTTCCTCTAGTAGAGTACCTGGCACTGATCCACTTCCATCATCACGATCAAAGTCCATAGGTGATTATTTTGTGCCCAGGAACACACCTGAAGCACAACCATCATTAGAGGCCACTAGATGGAATAAGGAGGTACATGAGAAAACCGACATTGCAGCAGCTGATTTTTGGTACTTCAACAACATTCCATTCAATGTGGCGAACAATCCTTATTGGCTGAATTTGGTGACTGCTATGACAGTTTCAGGAAAGGGGTACAAGGCCCCTTCTCGCAAGGATGAGTAGGAGGTTAGTAAATTACTACATAGTCCACTTGATTTCATTTTTAATTATTTTTTAGATTTCTTGTTTATTAAATCAAAATTGTGTACTAAGACCTAATTTCACTTTGCTCTTACAGGTTGCTCACAAATGCAGTTGCTAGGGCAAGAGAAATGATGGAGGATCAAAAAATTGAATGGGCAAATTATGGCTGCACCATTCTTTCTGATGGGTGGACAAATGGCAAGAACCGCACCATCATCAATTTTTTGGTTGCTTGCAAGGACAATGTATTGTTCTTGAAATTTGTTGATGCCTCTAGCAAGGTGAAAAATGCAGAAACATTGATTGGAATGTTGGAGCATGTCGTCATGGAGGTGGGGGTAGAGAATGTGGTACAAATCATCACAGATAATGCAGCAACATATGTGTCAGCAGGTAGAATCCTTTTAAATTATCACCTTTAAGCATTAGCAATATTTTCATTTGTTGTGGCTTTGTTTTACTTGGTTGCATATTTCTTAAGAATAAATTCTCCTTTTGCAGGAAGAATCCTCCAAGAGAGGCACCCCACTGTTTTTTGGACACCTTGTGCAGCACATGTCCTTGACCTTCTTTTGGAGGTGATAGGAAAACTTGAGTGGGTGACTCTAGTTGTGGAAGATGCAAGGAGGATCACCAAATATATTTACAATCACCCGTGGGTCCTAAATTTGATGAGACAGCACACCCAAGGGAGAGCTGGTGTCACAAGGTTTGCAACGATTCTCTTGACGTTGCAAAGCCTTCTTGCTGCATTGATTTCTTTGAAACAAATGTTTGTGAGTGGAGAATGGCTTAACTCGCCTTATTCAAAGAAACCTGAAGGAGAGGTTCTCCCATGCATAGTCTTCGACAACCAATTTGCACAGAGGGCTGCAGAGATTGTGAAGGTTGTTACTTCAAAACTTTAATTTTTAAATTTTAATTATTCTTGATTCAAGTCTCTCATTACTAATTTGTAACTTCATTATTTAATCTTTTTGTAATTTGTATTTTTCAATTGTAGGTGTTAGAGCCCTTGGTTCGAGTTCTTGGCTTGGTGGATGGGGATAAAACCCCAATGGGATATCTTTATGAGGCCATGGATAGAGCCAAGGAGTCTATCAAAAATTACTACAAGGGGGATAGACTCAAATTTGATCCCATTTGGGAAATTGTTGATAGGAGGTGGAACAGTCAGCTCCACCAACCCATTCATGCAGCAAGGTACTTCTTCAGCCCTCGTTTTAGGTTCGGGGGTTCTTACTCAGATCCGAATGGAGAGGTCATGGAGGGCCTCAGTACATGCACTGAGAGGATGGTACCCGATGTTGAGGAGTGAGACCTCATTGTGAGTGAGCTCCAAAATTATGAGGGAGGAAGGGGTAAGCTATTCTCTTCAGAGCTGGCTAGGAGAGGAAGAACCACTCAAACCCCAGGTATAACATTTGCCATTTGAATTTTGGGATCTAAAATGATTGATAAATTATGTTTTCTCTTTTCTCTTTGCTTTCTAACTTTTCCATTTTATCTATTTTGCAGATGCTTGGTGGCAAAATTGAGGTGGAAACACCCCACATCTCAAAAAATTTGCCCTCTGAGTCTTATGTCAGCCTTGCAATTCATCTAATTGTGAGCGCAATTGGAGCTTGTTTGAAGCAATCCACACGAAGAAGAGGAGCAATTTAGCGCAGAAACGGCTCAATGACCTTGTCTTCGTGCAATATAATCTCCGATTGCGCATAAGGAAGGTAGAGGAACTAGAAGGTGGTCCAATTGACTTGGATGATATAGATCCTTACAGTGATTGGACATCACAGGAGCAGCCTCCATTGTTCTCTGACACTGACATCACTGATTTGGAGAGGTAGGCTATGGAGGAGGAGGGGGGTGGACTTGGTTTCACGTTGGATGACATTGAGGAGGAAGAGGATGAGGATGAGGATTCATTGCCAGTGCCAGAAGCAGGGGGAGACATAGCTTCATCCAAGATGGAGGATGAGCCAGCCATATCGAGCAAGGAGGCACAGTCACGCCCACAACAGACTTATACGACTAGACCCTCTAGTTCTACCTCTCCCCAAGTTTTTGCTAGAGTCGGGAAGAGGAAGTTGTAATTGTAATTTGTAATGATGTATTTACTTTTGGTTTTACAAAAACTATTTACTATATTTCTTTCAGGCTTCCAGCCATCAGCATTCCTCATGAGGATGCGATTTTGTAGACACTTTGCATTTAAATATATCTAGAATCAGCTTATTTCTTTTGTGTTATCATTTATTGACTCATTGGATGCATCTTCTCATTAAATTTTTCAAAAAAAATGCATTTTTTATTAAATTTAAGCGTGTTTTTAAGTTGTCGAGTTTTTCGCTGAGTTTTTCCCGAGTTTTTTTCCCAGGGGCTTGGCAAGTCGAGCCAAGTCGCAAGTAGTCCAACTATGATCTTGATTGAACCATGTTGTATTGGCTAGAAAGATCTTTCACTTCCAAAACCAATCTTCACCATAGAGTTTTTGTTTTAGGGTTGTTGAACGAACCTACTCAACCTCCATGAGGGTTTCAAGAATATGTAAATACCAAGAATGAGTCCTCTTCTCAAAAAACTCCTTTTATAGGCACTTTTAGGTAACTAAAATAATTTCACTTTCCCCCTCAATAATAAAAATAAAGTGACTTTTAGAACTCTTTTAATTTGATATTACTTTTTAATTCTTATTTTCTAAGTCACTTTTAATATTCTTTTTAAAAACAACCTTTTAGATCACCACTTTGTACCCCATGCCTAGTATTATCACTTTTGGCCCTCTTTTAAAAACATTTTATGACGTTGGCTACCCTTTAAAAATAAATAAATAAATAAAAATTGCTTTTCAATTTCTCGCCCAAACTAACCTTTTAAGTTAACTTTATTTTTGGGCCTAGCAATAAGTCATTTTTGTTTCTCCATAACAATTCCCTTTGTAAATAATTAAATACAAGTTTTCTTCTACTTGTTAACTTTACGAAAAACTTAAAATTGAATCATTTAATTATTTTCCATGCAACCACCTAAGTTACAAAAATAATAAATTAAACCAAATACAAATTCTGACCACACCAAAATACTGTTAAGCTTTCAAGATATCGAACATCATAAAAATTGGTGTTTTTTAAAAATAGCAAACTTCTCCAAGATATGTGGAGAGCTCCTAGAATGTTGAAACTGCATCCAAAATCAAAAAAGTACCATTGGACTTATCTTGATCTCCTAAACTCACTGCCACAATCAGAATTTCCTTTTGATAAAGATGGCACCCTCCAAGATTCTTGGAATTTTCCAAGAACATTAGAGTGGACCGAAAAAGGGACATTACAAAACCCTTGTTGCAATTTGCCACCAATTAAGCACTAATAAGAGGAAAAATTCAGGAGGCGGCAAGAATTGGTTAAGACATGTTTACAGAACTGATTAGCATGGGAGTTATAGTAAGCTTGGACACCATTTATTAGGTAAGAGTGGACATGGGGTTGAATTTTGTAAAGATATAATGTTGGGACAACAGGTTGAAATGGCAAAGTCGATTCAAGAGAATGAGGAAAAAAGGTTAGAACTACTAAGAAATATTCATCCAGCCCACTGTAATCTATTTGTGATCATTCCAATATATCAGCTGGAATGGATTATAATAGAGGAAAGAGGAAGGCCATCTTGACTGCAAGCGAAAAAATACAGTAGTAGAGTTATTGAATTCACAAAAATGTGAGCAAGCTAATGATTCAGTGGCCATTTTTTTATAATCATGCCATCCCATTTCATTTGGCAAGGGCTCTTTTTTTCAAAGGCATGTTGAGAGATGCAATGGCAATTGGACCCTCTTATGCTCTCCATGGAGAACATAGATTGCACACCTTCCTCCTCGACTAACAATATTTAATGTGAACACATTGATGGAGGGTATGACCTGGGCATGGATTAGGAGTGGTGGTTCCATTATCATGGATGGCTGGACTAATATTCAACATCAATCACTTATTAATATTATTGTTACATATCCTACTAGTTCATACTTTTTTAGAGATATTAAATGCACTAGGAAACATAAGGATGTTGATTACCAATTTGACCTTGAAGGAGGCCATAGTGGAGATTGAGTCTTGTAATGTTATGTAAGTTGTGACAGATTTAGCTCATGTATGTAAGTCAGTTGGTTTTATGGTTGAGACCATTTACAGACATATTTTTGACCCCATGTTGTATACATGCTTTGAATAAGCTTTGAAGAACATTAGCAAAATAGATTGAGTGAAGACAACAATGGCTGAAGCTAGAACCATAAAATATTTGTATCTAACCATCACACTTCCCTTGTATTATTCCAATCTTATCAAGGAAAGAATTCCTCAAACCAATAAAGGCTAGAAACACGAGCTATTTTATTTTATTAGAGGGCATGTTGGAGGTGCAGGATGCACTACAACTCATGGTGGTTTATGGAGAGTGGAAAAAGTGAGCTCAATCAAAGATAGGACACTTGGTGGTCCAAAGGTAAGAAAGTTTTATTTATAAATATGTTTCTAATATTCTAGTTTCTATTTTGTTTTGAATATGTTATTTTTTTATTTAAAATTTAGTTTTAATATTGTTAATGTCTTTTAATTTTTTAAATGTTGATTGCAGATATATTTGCTCTAGCATATCACCTTTGACAGGGTAACCAAGTATGCCAGTTCAAACTCTCTAGCTATGGAAAGATTTATGAAACTTTTGATAGCATGCTTGATCAAATGAGACAAGCAATTTATGAGAAAGATCCTAGATTAAATTCTATGAGGAGCATATCAGGCCTCTTGTCTCCAAAAGGTGGAACACAAGGAACAACCCTTTTCAAATGGTTGCCTATGCTCTTAATCTCAAGTTGTATGCACCTAAACCTGACCAAATTATTCCTTTTATGAATGATGAGGTAATGGACAGCTTTATGAAGGCCCTTCATAAGATGTACAACATTGTGGAGGCAACAATACTTTGGAAGCAGTGGCTTCAATTTTCTGATCTTCAAGGTCCTACATTCAACAAACTAGAGGCCAAGACAGATGGGGCCACTATTCCACAAAAAAAACACTATTAGGTGGAAATTTCATGGGAAGGATGCACTGGAGTTGAAACAACTTGCTATTCGTCTACTCTCACACAATGCTTGTTCCCTACTGCAAAGAGGAATTGGTCCACTTATGGCTTTATCCACTAAATCAAGAGGAATATGCTTACCTCTAAACAAGCAAAAAAACCAGTTGCAATTCACAGTTCCTTGAGACTTCAAGAACGGCAAACTAACAAGTATCAATGGCCTCAAACAACACATTGGGATGTCGAGCTTGAAAATGTTAGGCACATTAATGAGGAGGTGCAACGACGATTGGTTGGGCTTCCATTGGACGAACCACTACTTCAACTAGAGAGTGACACAGATAGTTCATTTGATATTAATAGACCAGATGAAGCATAGTCATATTTTCAGAATTTGAGTTTAAACTTTCAACTGTAAAATTTGAACAATGAAATTGAAATTGCTGTTATTTCATTATACAATATACTGTTGTTATATTTGTGTCATGATTAATTTAAATATTTTTAAAATTTACATTAATTGCTGCTAGTATAGTGTTGTCATGTTATATAGTTGAACAATGAAATTGAAATTGCTGTTATTTCGTTATACAATATACTGTTGTTATATTTGTGGCATGATTAATTTAAATATTTTTAAAATTTACATTAATTGCTGCTAGTATAGTGTTGTCATGTTATATAGTTGTGTCATGTTATATAGTTGTGCATTAACTTGTATAAATCTCTCTCTCTCTCTCTCTCTCTCTCTCTCTACACACACGCGTGCGTGCGCAAGTGCCTATATGTACAGCCATCCCCCTTAGTACCTAAAACATGGCCGTTTCACTACCATCCCTAAAATGTGTCCCCTACATTACTGCCATCCCCATCCCCAAAACACTGTGGAACATAGATGTCTAGTCATCATTGCATCACAAGAGAATAAAATGAAATATAGAATACAATGTCTTCAATTACATACGCACACAATCAAACATAGAATATAATGTCTTCAATAATATGTGTGTGTGATCTAAGTGCTCTTTATGCACAAGTCTAACTCACATAGATCTAGCAATGGACACATGATGGAGATACGGAAAAAACTCAAACTTGTATATATGATTTTAAGTTTCTTCTTAAGGTCCATAATGCTTTGCACATATGGGACACCCTCCACATCCAAATCCTTCCCATGCCTCTAATAAGATGGAAACAAGCTTCGCCATAAGAGAAATGCGGTGCAACAATTCCCTGATGACCAAGGCATCAATCACCCTTTAAAATTAAATAACTAGTACTTAGGTATATCGTATTCTACAAAGATAATGGCATTCAATTATTCATTTGTTTGCCTTGTTATGGTATATACAATGATGACCCATTATGTACTTTACATATATTCCCCCTCAATTGATTATCCTCCTTGACTACTCTAATTGATGGAAGTTTAGGAAGCACGTGATGACACTGACACATTTGGTGAAGCACACAATCTACAATAGAACATCAAAACATCCACAATAAATTATGCATAGCCACCTTCACATCATAGAGAACACCACAAAATATAGAATGGAATGTCATCATTAAGTGTTAACTTGATCTACATGTCTCCAAATACAAACCTAAATTGTATGAGATCTGAAAATGGATACACTATGAAGACCCTCAAAAAACTGAAGATAACTTGTACATAAAGGATATATGGGGAAAGTGGGGCAATTGGCAACAAAAGTCAAGGTTTCAACCACACTCATAACTCCAAAATTAATTAACACAACTCAGGCAAATCATGCCAAACAAGATTATGGCATCTGTTTATTAATCCATTTGCCTTATTGCAGTTTACAAAGATGTATTAACTATGCTTTTTATCCTTTTCCTTAGTACCTTGCAGTTTTTAATTGATGCAGAATGTCTAATTTATGTTGTTCATATTTCCATTCAATAAAATTGGTGTAATAAGCATAATGCTCACTAATACAAGAAAACAAGACTAAATTAAAATCATACCTTTAACATTATTTGATGTTGCATGCTGAGTTGTATCCTGTATATAGCAAAATGAAAAGAGTCATATGTCTAAAACTCGCTAACGTGAAAAGGTGAAAATAGATCCTAATTTCACTTTAGGTCAATTTCAAAATGTTGGGCCTTTACATAGACATTAAGAATCCAAGATATGGATCTAGATATCACATTAACATTAGATAAACCTATTACCTGTAGATCTCAAACTTAGACATTAAAGTTCAAATTTTGCTCACTGGTCATTCAAAAAGTAAATACTAAATAGCCTATGTACAAAAAGCATGGAACGGAAATAGGTAAAGTGGACAAACATGGACATACTGACTAACTCGAGTAGATGTTCAGGGGAGAAAGTAGCTAAGTCCATCTAAATGGAACTCAATAATGCCAACAGAAATATAAGGAACCTACATGCAGTCTAAACCATATCACAAATATCTAAGAGATGCAATTCAAGATTATAAATTGAGAACAAAGGAATTTGACAAAGCACAAATTTACCAATTAAAGTTTAACGTCCTATTAAAGCAGGCTTCTTTCACAACAATTTCAAACATTTATGTTACATCGGCACAAGCTACTGTGTAGTGGAAGTGATCTGGAACATATAGGGATATGTCATATAGTTATGTGTTATATATAACATTATCTTGTAAGAGTTGAATTGCTAAACTTTAATGTACCTTTTTCATTCATGATGCAATCAAAATCACCAAATATACCCTTTCACCTCTCTAATGTGCACATCCTTGCAGATACAACTAAGATACTTCTCATATATGCCTTGAATGCAGACTAGATACATATCAGTCGACCCAGGTATAGTCAGAGGCATATAATGATATATGCCAATACAAAATGCATTTCTCAATTTAAAGTATAGTAAAGAAGGAAGAAAAACTCAAAATAACCAAAAAAAAAAAACATTTGCCTATTATTAAGAGACTGATAAGGAGTTATATGCCATTGTTCAAGCCTACAAACAATGGAAACACTATATCTTAAGCAAGGAGACTGTCGCACACACAGATCATAAGCCTATTCAATTTTTGCAAACGCAAGGGAAATTGTAAAACAATAGGCATCAAAGATGGTCAACCTATCTGCAACAATTTCATCTCAACATTTGCCCACAAGAAAGGGGGTACTAATAAAGTGGCAGATTGTCTGAGCAGGCCTCCAATTGCATCTTTGACCATGGTATTGGATTCATGTGGCCATCAAACAGAGAGTTGGACTCATTTATATGGTAATGATACTGAGTTTGCCAATATTTACCACCAGCTTGTTGAAGGTAAATATGTGCCTGATTTTTACCTGCAAGATAAGATGCTTTGTCACATAGATCAATTTTGTGTTCCCACTGAAGAATGCAAGAAGTTGATATGGGAAGCCCACTACAACAAGGTTGCAGGACATTTTGGAATAGGTAAGACCACCGTTGTACTTCAAAAATGTGTTTATTAGCCAAAGATGAAGCATGATATCATTTCATACATATAAGCTTGTCCAAGATGTGCCATTGCAAAGCCTGCAATGGTTGAATAGGCTTACATTTACCTCTTCCTATTCCAGATAAACCATGGCACTCAGTCTCAGACAAGGGCATGATTGTGTGTACGCGGTGGTGGACAGATTTTCAAAAATGGCTATCATGGTGGCCTGTAAGAAGGCAATTTCTGCAGAGGATACAGCTAAATTATTTTTTGTGCATGTTTGGGTTCATTTTGGTTTGCTGCAAAGAATCATTTTAGATAGAGGTAGTAGATTTATCAACAAATTTTGATCCTCGTTGTGGGCAAAGATGGACACAAAATTGACAAAATCTACTACATTCCATCCTCAAACAGATGGCCAAATAGAGGTGGTCAATAGAATGATCATTCAAATTTTACTCATGTTACTAATGTATCATTCCAAACATCCTCACACATGGGATGAAAGCCTTCCATATGTCCGACACAGCTACAACCGAGCACTTTACAGCTCAACAAGCATAGTTCATATGTAATGACCCCTGTCCTTGCTGCACTTATGTTTTCAGTCTGTGTGGTTTGACATTTTGTCAAACACTTGGCATGCATTCATCTTTAGGACTGATTTCTGAGTTTGTTTTAGATATGAATAGATGTCTTTATTTTTTGACAATGAAATACATTAAGCAGTGCTTGCAACTACTCACTGAAAGTAAATGAAATCAATTCCACAACAAATTTCATGAACCACAACAACTAACTTATTCAACCCAGCTTGTTATATCCTTGAACATTACATTGAAATCTGAGCATTCAAACTACAACATACCCTTTAGACGCAGTCCCAACCTCTGTTATTGAGTATAAATCTGAACCTGAAACCCTAGGCGCTGCCCATACACTCCATGCACAGGTACAGCCTGCCAAGGCACAACTAACACTCTGGAATCTTCAGAAAACACTCAGATATCCTCTTATTTCACTGCGTTGACATCCTCAGCCATAAACTCCAGCAATATTGAAGACGGCAAGGAGACTAGGAATAGCCAGAACTGGTATTAATGTAGCTGCCGCAATGAATACAACCCAGCCAAGTCTGAAGTACGACCTGTCGTATGCATTACAGCCCAACAATTAATATGTCCAGCAATATACCTTGAATCGCTCCTCCCAAATGATGTGAATAACTTAAGAATGATGTACCAATAAATTCTGGAAACTCTTTTGCACATAGATATTCCTTGAATGCTGATTATTGTTTTAACCTCCAGGCTGTGTGTTTCAACAGTGTGCAGATTGATAGCTGAGAGGGATTTTGTCCTCAAAGCCCCGGGAATATTGTCTCCTCCAAACCAAAACCAAATTATCTCTTCACCCAAGCATCGTGAAAGAGGACTCTTCAATATCTTTTATAACCCTTTTCTAAGAGCTCATTCACTCCTGTTGTCAATGTGGGATAAATAAAATCACCCTTTTAGCCCTTTCCTATAATTTCGGGATTTTTGCCTTTTCGCCTCTATTTTCTCGCAATTGCTTTTTTGGCCCCTATTTTATCATGATTGTTTTTTCTTTAATATTTCCCATGCCATGTAACATGATTTTCCTTCAAAATAAGTCCCCAAACACTTTTTTATGTCTCCAATGTATTATAGAATAAAGAGGAACTCTTTTATTTAAATATTTCCCACAACTATAGACTATGCATTAATAAAGTTAAATAATTAAATTTAACTTTATTAATGCACAATAAATCATATCAATGATAAATAAATCTTCTTGTCGATTTTAAACAATTACCATCAACATGTCACTGTCACTAGATGTCCAGCCATGTCTAGAATGACTTACTGTAAATAGTAAGTGTGCCCAAAACTGCCTCAAATCATCTCAGAATGACCTGCAACTGAAAATGTCTAGGAAAATTCCTCCAAGATCCCTTTTGTGTCCTGGTTAGCCTACGGGACCATGGAGAAATAGGCTAACGACAACCTCATACAACATGTGCTAGAAAGGGGACATTACATCATATTTAAGTTTGTCTTGGTTAATAGCCATTGGCGCCTATGGATGTTGCATAACTAATCATTCAACCTAAATTGGCACCATATTCTGATAAGGAGGAAGACAAAGCAAAAAAATTTATTGACAAGATTCGCCACCTAGAACAACAGGTTAATGAAATCTTGGAGAACAGCAATGAAACATATAAGGAGACACATGATTAGCATAGGACTCCTCATCATTTTCAAGTTGAAGATAAGGTATGGTTGCATCGTCAAAAGCTGCAACTTCAAGCGTCTAACAGGAAGCTTCATCCTCTTTGTTATGGCCCATACACAATCATATAACAAGTTGGTGAAATAGCATTTCAACTTAACTTGCCACCATTTTTGGGTCTTCATCAAGTTTTCAATGTGGAGTCACTGGGGCCTTATTTTCCCCCGTTGTTGGATATTTCAGAAGTTGTTGAGCACATTCCTAGCACAGAATTGAAACAAGAGACTGCTGCACCACTAAAAAGTGATCATGAAATGAAATGGAGGTTAGTGAGAAAAATCTAAAGGTACACCGTACAGCAAATTCCTCTCTATCATGTGGTTCAAGCTGGTCATTTTTCTCACTAGGGTAAATGGTTTACTTGAGAGCAAATTCAAGCACGTTTTCCTCATCTATTGTAGAGTGTTGATGCAATGGGGCCCATTGCCTCTCAAGGGGGGGATGATCTTTTAACAGTTTAGGAGCACTTGGATGGCATTGGCACAAGCAGAAATGGAAAATATCGAAAATCCATTTTTTCGATATTTTCTACATTTTACTAATTTGCATTTTCGAAGGCCTTCAGAGAAAAAAATGGGTCAAAACTATCGTTAGTCACCAAAAAGTTTTAGCCGAAGGCAACAATTTTTAGGGACTGAAATTAGAGCTCTTGGAAACCTTTCCAACAGTGTAAATGGTTTCAGATTTTGAACACCGAGCAGAAATTTATGACCCCGCTAACTTGGCATTGTAAAAATACATGTTTCTTTGTTTTTTTTTAATTTGAATTTGTTTTCATACTTTATTTTATCCAAACTGTTCATTTCAAATTCCAAAGGGGTGTTGTGACTCTTAGATTTTTTGTTTGAATTGTACAAACTGGAATTCAAATAGAATAAAGGAACATTTTGGAGCTGCATACATCTCTTTTTGAGTTTGTTGTTCTAGATTTATGTTGTAGAATTTACAAAACTGCAAGTTGCACAACAGGCATTGTCCTCTAGATTCATAATTTGTATCATCTACAAGCACACATGCACTTTAAAGACATTCTTTTTGGAAAAAAATTAGTGAATAGGTGCATGCCTCACTCGAAGTGTGTGCCTCATTAAGAAGTCTAGAATTTTCAAAAAATTTAAAACTATGGACATTTGCATGTTAGGTTTACAAGCACGGGCAAAAGGAAATAAGTTACCAGCTACATGTAGAGGAGAATAGATGTATTTTTTGTAGAATAAAGTGCAGTTGACAATCAAAAATTGTGCCCTAAAATGATGGGTCTATAAAAAATCATGCACCTATTTAGGCAAGAGAATGATTTTTGTTGAATGAAATTGTGACAAATATCTAATGCACAAGTTTATCAAATAATTGTGATGTTAAATGGAACAAAATGGATGCTTTCAACAATAACCAAAAAGCACCTAGGATTGCGACATGGATGAGGATCCAAAGGCACATTTTGGGTTTTTTCCCAATTTACAAGTGCACACATAAAAGGACATTTATTATTTTTTTTAATTTGCACTCAAAACACTATAGCGTGCTTGTTTGAAGGATGTTGGTTGCATTCAATATAATTAAACTACATTGCTATGTAGGAGACCTACTTAATCAATGAAAGGATGTTAGAGGAGAATGGAGGTATTTTTTGTAGAGGTAAGTGTCGTCGACAATCAAAAATTGTGCCCTAAAATGATGGGCCTATAAAAAATCATGCACCTATTCAAGGCACGAGAATGATTTTTTTTGAATGAAATTGTGACAAATATCTAATGCACAAGTTTATTAGATAAATGTGATGTTGAATGGCATAAAAATGATGTTTTCAACAATAACCAAAAAAGCACCTAGGATTGAGATGTGTGCGGATCTGAAAGCACATTGTGGGCTTTTTTCCAATTTACAAGTGCATGGCTAAAAGGGCATTTATTATTTTATTTTATATTGCACTTAGAACGCAATAGCATACTTCTCTAATGGGTGTTGGTTGCAGTCAATATAATTAAACTACATTGCTATGTAGGAGACCAATTTAATCAATGAAAAGGAGGCATCTCTATTTGTAAGATTATAACCATTCAAAAGTAGATGGGGCTATAAATATAAAGAATTTGTTCTTTCAAAAATGATAGAAATAGCTAAAAATAGAGGTAATATCTAAATTTAGAAAATGATCATTTATTTAAAGACCCTTTGAACACTTATTTATATTGGCAATCGATTAGAGCAGTAGAACAAATGAACAAGTTTGGAAATGCAATTTTGCAATCATCTATGGCAAGGGCATTTAACATTCATCAACACTCTCATACATCAGATCGAGCTCTACCATTGAAAAAGTTGTCTACTATATTTCTAAGCGCCATGAAATTGTCCAAGGATTCACCATGAAAGCTTCACCAAGAGCATCTAGAACCACCTTTCAGAGACTTCTATTTTTAACTCATGCTAAAATTGTTTGCACCATTTGTAGCATTCATCACTTTTTAGGAGAAGAGAATATTTTAAGTTCCGCTACTTTTATCTTTCCACTATTTTTAGCATCCTTTAGTTATGGCCAAAAGTCAACTATTGTTAGAATGTTTATCTCATCATGCAAGATATGGTAGCTTTTAAGGGATACTTCTAGTATTTCAATTGTCAATTGAACAATCACATTTGTCAAATTAGGATTAGTGGACAGGATTAATTTGTAATATAGCTTGCATTTAGTTACTTAAATCCATCTATTTCCATGAAATTATTTGTAGATAATATAAATAAGTACCTTTTTGCACTTAATTTTCATTAACGGTAATTCTCAAACTTGCATATGTTTTCATCAATGGTAATTCTCACGCCTAGATATTGTTGGAGTTGCTATCTATCAAGTATTCAATGTTATTGTTATTATTGAACTATGCAAAAAAAATTGTGCACTCAATAACATTTATAGCACCTATCTTGCTTATGAATGTTTGTTGAGATGTTTCATTATGTGTGCTAAGGGTTCAATTGTTTTGGAGAATTTGTATGCTTATAGTATAGATGAACTCAAAGGTGTTGCTCGTGACATTGTACTAAGTCCTACATTTAATTTAACCATAGTATCCGTGTTTATGTATTACCCTGCTCAATCTGTTTTTAACCAAATGGAATAGGCATGTAGTCATAGGATTCATTTTACATCAAAAAATAAAAAATCCTTCATGTAGTGGTGAAAGAGTGGCTTAGCCTTTTGCACTAGGCAAAGACAAAAAAAATAAGCATTTACATTTTATTCAACATGAATGTGAACCACCCCAAAAATCATTGTAAAGATTTTAGGTTCAGATACATATTATCCAGTTTTAGGTTAGTTTTTAGTTTCCATGGAGCTTCCCTGAAATATCCCAGACCAATTTTTTCAATTTTTCAATTACAAAAAGTAATGCAACACACATCCGTTAGTGTTAGCACTTAAACCAAAACGGTGCAGAATACAACTCTAACCAAGAATGTACACCAGGATCCCGGGTTGGGCAAGGCGTGAGCATATGGTCAGAGGGTCTTAAAGCATTCTAAAAGTAACTCTAACCAAGAATGTGCCCAAGATGGACTAACATATGGTCAAAGGATCTTAGTGCATGCTGAAAGCAACTGTCATGTCCCCTCCTGGATCGTTATATATATACGGAGAGAAAGGGAGAGACCCTAAATGAAGAAATTATTATTATTAATTAATATAATAAATACCAATGAATGATTATTTAAAATCCATTAATTAAATATCATTTATGAACATGATTTGAATATTATATATTATCAACATAATATTCAATAATAAGTAATAATACAATTAAAATGCAAAAGAAAAAAATAATATTTACTGATTATTAATTTGTAGATTATTAATTTACAAATAATAATAAACCATAAAATAATTAAATAATATTTACAAATTAATAATCTACAAATTATTAATAAACCGTTATTAACTTACATCGATTAAGAAATATTATAAGCTTTTGGGAAGCGGTGACTTTTCAAGGAGTCACCGTCATTCCCAAAGCCATTCTAATGGACACGACTCCCCACTAAGGACGTGGAGGAGAATAAAAGAAAGGCTCGAGGAAGATCGAGAGGGGGAGCACGGGAGGATGAACAACATGAAAGGACGAAGGAAAGAACAGGGGAAATCCTTAGACTAAAAGACAATTCTGGCTGTGATGGCTCAGGTACGTATCAGGACAATTCCAAAATTAGAAAGGAAGTGTTACACAATCCATTATGATTAAAATGCTGTTACCAGTTCATTATGACATTAAGACAGCCGTAATATTATTCTGAATATATTCAAATTCATATCCATAAGAAAAAGGTATAAGTTGGCTAATGTATTTGTAGGACATCGCAGTATAGCTATAACTATTAGTACGTGGAGTAATTATGGTATCATAAACCACAAAATAAGGATGGGTATAATTTATAATGCAGTAAAACTCAGTGAATTCACGTTTGGTGTATTTTGGATAGCTGTGTAAATTATACGAACTATTAATAATAAAATATTCTTTCCAATAACACAAAATTGTAAAATACGTTAAGGTTACTTGTAACTTCAATTAATATAGAGACTACTGATGTCAGAAAAACTGCCTGCATCAGAGATTGTTCCCCTAGCATTAGACAATGATAATATTTGCAAATTAACTATTGACGAAATCATTTAGAATAGCATATAATAAAGATATTAGTTAACGAAAGTTGATGCTAGTTCCATACTATCATTGGGGAATGAAAGAAAAAGGAATACATACATACATACATATATATATATATATATATATATATATTATTGGCAGCCATCAATCAATCAGATCAGGACTGTTATTAAGTTACAGGCAGCAACATCCTTGTCCTTAGTGGTATGCATAGGGACGTGCTTAGTATGTATGTCTGATATAAAAGGCCACTGGTTCATATGCAGAGTTTAATATTATTTTGAATATTTTAATATATATATTAATAAATATTAATAATGAATATTTTAATACGTATATTAATGAATGAATATTAATGAGTGTTAATAATGAATATTTTAATACGTATATTAATGAATATTAATGATGAATATTGTAATACATATGTTGAATATAAATAATGAACATTTTATCACATATGTTAATGAAGGGTTCTTAAATGTTAATAAAAACATCTCAATGCATAGTTAGGAATATGCGTTAATAGATAAATATGAATATTGGCTAATGGATATTTTCTGAATATATGTTAGGGAATACATGTTAAATTAGGAATATGTAAACATGGATTATGAAATGGAAAATAGTAATAAATTGTAAAATGTAATATAAATGTGATTACATGATGGAGGCTATAGGGAGGAAACTTCCTAAATCTAATGTAGGGATTAGGACAATCCCTAGGGCAGTATATATACTAAAACTGATATGCATATGTATGGCTTGGTTGATTAAACTCAACCAAGAAGAGACGGATATGGCCGGTCCCCTCTGAGGACTTGGATGATGGAGGCATCACCCAAGGCAAGGAATAGACAAGGGTCCTCCTTGGATGGCTTGGGTGTAAGAGGTTACACCCAAGACAGGATTCGAACTCATCTTCGACTTCTTGAAGGGCTTGTAACCAAGGGGTTCCAAGAAGGCGAGCTTCACGGCCGCCTAAGGACATACATTCGTATGGCATTTGTATCCTTTTTATTAGATGAAAATTATGATCATGTTCATTAAGTATTAAAGATAGATTGCAAATTAAAAATGGTTTATATATATATTTATATGTTGTATTCTAACAATCTGTTTTGCAGGACAGTAATCTCTAACTAGTAGGGACATTACAGCAACTCTAACCAAGAATGAGCCCAAGATGGACTAGCATATGGTCAGAGGATCTTTACAATTACAACTGCTGAAAGGAAAACTCGACACCAAGCATGTGCTTTCAAACCCAGGGTGGGAATGGAGCTACCATATGGCGGAGATGCTAAGAACTTAGAAATGGAATTAAATGTAAATAACAAGCGTGAAATGAAAATGAGAAGAAATGCTGCCAGTACTATTGTTCAGCTTACAATATGATAGTAAATGTTTGCCAAGATCATAAGATTAAGACTATACAATGCTGCAGCAATATAGAAGACCCTCCCGGGCTTAACAAAAATGATAAGTCCAAGAAATTCTACTCAAGGATCAATCTTAATATTCTTATTTATAACAAACCTGCACTTGAAATGCTTAATCAGCAACACATGGAATCACTAAAATGCTCATTACTCTCTCAATACTAGTCCGAATGACCCAAAACCAAAAGCAAAGGCTTCCTATGAAGGAGGCGACCCAACCAATACCAAGAAATCAGACATTAACCCAACAAATTATTTAACACGAACCCCAAGGCAATTCCCAGCAGTGACGCCAAGCAAGAATGGCGATTCTTCTCTATAAAATAAAACACTTCATATTAGAATCTGCAAATTTGCACAAAGGAGCGCCCAGCCAAAACAAGAGGAAATATGCGATACCCAGAATGAATATGTTTTTATTTTGAAACATATGAGTGAAACTACAAATCTGCCCTGCTAACCGCGACTCCCGAAAATGAAATGAAATGCAAATAACTGAACCTCAAGCACAACTCAAGCTACAATGCAATCCCCACTACAAACTCTCACAACTACACTAAATCACCACTAGTTGCTATCTTTCAAGCAAGAAGCAATGCTAAGGCTAGGAGGCATTCATTCCTCGAAGCAACCTGTTGACGTGTATTTTATACACAATCATACACAGAATAAAATACCAATAGGCATCTTATCCTCTCTTGAGAAAATAGTCTCTAACTGCTGAAGATCTGCATAAAGGATCAGTTAGGTAGACTCCAAGGTTCTTTTAGTAGGGTCTCTACGTGTGGACAAGCTTTTTAGTGGTATGATGTGATTTGTTGTTTCCTCCAAGGGGCCTTACGTATTCCAAAAGTTCAAAAATTTTCTAAACTAAAGAAACTTTCAAAAAATAGCAAAAGGAGTAGGGTTTAAAAGAGGTCTAATCTAGCCTAACCCTATGAATGACTTAGTATGGACGAGATTTGGCAAGATTCAACCAACTTCAATTTTGCCATAAGATAACAACTCAATTGAAATTAGTGCGATCTTCTAAGGTAATAAAATGATACTCAATGCATCAAAGATCAAGGACACTACTACGAAGGTACATATCCAAGATACAATAATGATTGAAGATTAAAGGACTCAAAGTATTTTCCAGTCGACCACGCAAGGCGTTCCTACAATCAGCAAGAAGCTAGTGGTTTGGATTACGAATCCTACCAAATATCAAATCTCACACTTTGTCTTTCAAATTAACAAATTACTTTGATTGAGCACGATTCAAGTAGATCAAACAACCATGAAGATAACTCAAGAAATTTGCAACAAAACACCATAACTTCAATATTTTATTGATTTCCAAGTCATCATATACAACAATTGCTTGAATTTCTCTCTTCAAAACTCAATCTTGCTACAAAATAAAATTGCTTCTAACTCTAATCTCTCTTACATCAACTATTGACTCTTACTCTATTCCTCTATTACACTATTACCCAATGAAATGAAAAATGGGGGTATATATAGCATCCCCAATTACAATGAAAGGTCCAGATTGAAAGTAAATCAACGGACAAGATCATGACACCTAAACCCTAATTAGGGTTTGTTACAAATGACCTCCTTTTTACTGAACAATATTAAATACATAGCCAAATATTAAATTCGGCACAAAAATCTAGGAGGTATCAACCAATGAGAAATAAGATGTCATGTCATCTGTAACAACCTTTCATCTAGAATCTTATTCCCTTTCCAATTCTCTTTCTTAGCATATGCAATGAATTTTGTCACGATTCCTTCGATTTCTGTGATTGGAATCTCGGGAAGATTCTTCATACTCTCCTCTAAGTGGATGACCTGATCGAATGCATCTAGAAGAGCTGCATCCCATGAAGGTTCAAGTTCCTTCGTTCTATCAATCAGGAGCAGGGTAGCAAACATCTGATCATACTGCTCATCTGTAACATCTGCGTCCTTGCAAAAGATGATCTTGATTCTATCCTCAAATTCCTGCATATCCACATCTGTCTCGACCTCGATCCTTCTGCCAAGAATGGTACGAAGTACCTCAAATACTCTGTCCTGGATCGGATTGATCACCTCCTCAACTTGGCCACATCTAACACTGATGTCTTCGAAGAAAACATTCTTCATATGGAGTAAGGTTGACCACTGAAACAAACTGTGAGAATCACCTTCCAAGATCTTCTCCTGCGCTAAAATTCTCCTCGATGTATGTCTTATAACTTTCAAGACAGGAATGATAACGTCCTTGGTATGGGCAAATGCAGCTACTGTTATCATCAATTTGTGGATTATCTCAAGAACTTGGATAGCCTCATGAATGATCTTCATCATCCTTGTAACAAACTCTATAGCCACTGAATGAGATCTATCCATCCAACTACATGTACGTTGGACCATGTTCCTGAATCTTTCTGCTTCATTGATTGATTGAAGTGGCAATGCTTGTACTGGTGATCTAACTGGATCCTGACGTCCCAAAGGTTCATTGATGTGACTGAAATATGTCCTCCATGCACCGACCTCTCTCTCAAGCTTTCTATTCTTTTCCACTTCTTCTCTAAGCTTGTCCTTCAATGCCTCAAATGTGTCGGTGGCATCATCCATTGTCTGTTCTGCAGTGGATGGTCCTAACTCGATTGTCTGAATATCATAATCCTCTGCTAGGATCTCACCCTCATATTTATCCGCTACCGGTGTAGCTATCTGCAGTTTTCTGGATCCAGTCTCATCTCGAATCATCTTGGACATCTTTGTAGCCTTCTTCTTCCCTGTTACTTCATGTGAACGTCCAACAAGGCTCTCTAAATCAATTGCATTGTCTTCGTCCTCTACTACGATCACTTTAGTCAATCTTTCCTTCAACCAATCTGGGATATTTGATCTTGTCTCTTGAACTTGAATCTCGTTATGCACTATTTCTTCTTCTCTGGGAGGAGATGTCATCTCATTATCTTCTTCTAACTCATAGTCTTGGAGAGATCCATCTGACGAACCATGTTGTGCCTGTCCTTCCTCCTGCCTGTCATTCTGTACCATAGACTCCATGGACTCTTCCACTTGAATTGTTCTATTCTCTGGCCTAGAAGAAGTACCTGGTG
Source organism: Cryptomeria japonica (assembly GCF_030272615.1). NCBI lineage: Eukaryota > Viridiplantae > Streptophyta > Pinopsida > Cupressales > Cupressaceae > Cryptomeria > Cryptomeria japonica. Next base: position 280,743,030 of record NC_081406.1, on the reverse strand, counting down.
TTCGATCTTTGTTGGCACCTTGCTTTTTCTTGGAAGACTCTTTCTTTTCTGACCTTTCTTTTCTCTTCGAACCTCTTGGATGGAGATTGCCCTCACTAGCACATCGAAGGTTACCTTCACCTGAATTCCTAGGATTAGGATTGCCTTCACTCACACTAACTCCACCTTCTGCTGATTTCTCTTCCAAAGTAAAAGACATAGCTATGCCTTGCTCTCTCAACTTCTGATGCTGAACGTCTACCCATCTGCGAGTACAAGACAAGACTGGTGCCATCAAAGCATCTAAATCCACGACCTCGGGCTCATTCCAATCCAACCTTATTGTTTTGCTTTCTCTATCATAGGAAGACTGGATATGCCTGCCATTGTCCTGAGCTTGGTCGGCCACTCTATAAATCCTGCATTTCCTAATGAAATCCAAAGGTAATCTAGAATGCATCTTTCGTTTCACTTCAAGATCATCTAGGAGGTTCATCATAAAATCTTCAATTTGGTACTCATGTCTAAATCTTCTGCCGACCGTCTCCTCTAAATGTCCATGTGGATCAAAGCTTTCTCTCCAAGCAAAAGATGAAAAAGAATACAAGGCTAACTCCTTCTCTGCGTCATCCATGGCTAAAACATTAGGACATACCTCAACTGAATTACCCAAAATAATAGGTACTTGGACTCCATTCTGATGTCTGTGTCTGAATCCCTTCGTATATGCTGCCAACTGCCTTGTTACTTCAAGTAACACAATTCTATCTGTCGGATATCTCGGCAACATGTATGGAGGTAAAGGACATCCATGCACTCTAATGTAAGTGAACTTGGGAAACTGAATGAACCAAGCACCGTACCTCTTGATGAATTCCTGGGCATCCTGGGATAATCTGTTGTGAATTCCACCTTGCAACGTCCTCGTGATGTTCATCGTGAAGGTATCATTAACTAACTTGTAGTTTTTCCCTGGCGGATGATGCAAGTAGGCATAGGAATCACAAGCTCTGACCTCGCCGGGTCCTCTTCCAATCACTCCTCTGTGAGGTAGTCCTGCGTACTCAACACTCCTAATCAAAGCATAGATGACATATGAACTCATATGGAAGGACTTAGTCGCCCTGAGTCTCCTCAACTGTACGTCTAGGCAATGGCTAATCATCCTAGCCCAATGTATCGTACCTTTACCCTGAACAATCACCTGGATGAAGTAAAACATCCACTTCTCAAAATAGAAGGCATGAGGTGCTCCTGTAACTCGGTTGAGCATGGTAATCAAATCTCTGTACTCCTCCTGGAAATCAATCCTGTGCGGTGTGTTCGGGATCTTGCTTAGACGGGGACGACTCTTGAGTAGCCAGTTCTTGTTGATAATGCTTAGGCAAGCATCTGGATCATCATCGTACATTGATCTGGCTCCTTCTATGCTCTTGTATATCATGTCCCTGTGCTCTGGAAGATGGAAAGCTTCACTTATAGCTTCCTCTGAAAGGTACGCCAAAGTGTTTCCCTCATTGGACACGATCGTCCTGGACTGTGGATTATAGTGTCGGGCACACTCGATCATCAACTCGTGGCACTGAATAGCTGGAGGAAAACCGGCCGCCTTAATGATGCCACTCTCTATTATTCTCCGGGCGACAGGTGATGGCTTGCCAATGTAAGGGACCTCTCGAAACTTCTTCGTACTCAAGTTCCCCAAGTTTGTATCTCCAATGTTGCTCCACTTCGACACGATCTTGGTCTCCACTTCTTTGGTCTTCTGATCTTCTTTCATGAGAGCGGAACGGCTGGTGGATGCTCCCGCCTTCGGGGTTGCCATACCTACACAACATTTCATTATGAGAACTAGATTTTGCAATGAATAACGTAGATTAGAGAGATAAATTTTTAGGAAACCTCATGATAAGTCTTTAGAGTTATCATTTCCTAAAAATGAAGCGATTGAGCTAAGAAATTCAAAATTCAAAATTCAAAACTTAAAATATGACGATCAACAAATCAAGCAATAAAAATCAAATCGCCATACCTCAATAGAGAGCTAACTCTAGAATGCAAAAAGAATAAAATTGCCTAGGCAAAATTGAGGTATAAATGATATTCAACGTTATCTCCTCAAGAAATCAATTTCGCCACCTTTGTCTTCAACGTGATCTTCAAATATCGCCTTTAACGTGACCTTCAAATCTTGGCAAATTCGCTCAAATGAAGATCTTCAAATATCGCACCACCTTGGAAGTATTAGCGCCACCTTTGGATTGAATGGAAATTCGCACTTCTTCAAACACACATTCGCACTTCCTTCGTCTTCCTCAATATCACATGTAAGATGAGTAAAATGATAATGAGAAAATGACAATTTCACCCTCCATATATAGCGCTTGCACCTCTCCATTAATTAAGGCCGAATTGGAAAATATAGCAATTTTAAAATGATTTTTAATTAAATAATAAGACCGACCTCCATATCAAAGCGCCCCAATCGATTTTTTAATGATTAATTAATAATTAATTAAATGCCTTTCGTTTTTTAATTAATAAATTTCGATTTTTAAACCAAGGCAAAATAATTAATAAATGCAAAACGCCATATTAAATGCCAATTAAATAGGATTTTAAATTTTATCGAACTTTAGCATTAAAATGAATTCAAAGAGGTTAATTTGGCGCCAAAATTTTGAAAATGAAGTGGACGTACCTCATCGCCCTGGTCCCTTGGAGAGGGACAGGAGCGATTCACCATTTTTGTCATGATTCTTGCGTTTTCAACGTTCAACTCCTTCATTTCCACGTTCAAAATCGATCATCTTGTTGGGTTCTTCGAATTAGATTGCCTTGCATGTGTGCATGAGTGTCTTTAGATGTATTATCGCCCTTGTCCCTTGGAGAGGGACAGGAGCGATCCTAAGGTTTTCGCTTGAAATTCTCCATTTTGATACGATCCTTTCCTTGTATCATCTTCCAAATGCCATTTAAAACCTTGTGCGTCTTTATCTTAACGTGATTTTCAAAGGATATCATGAGTTTTGGCTAACATCGCCCTGGTCCCTTGGAGAGGGACAGGAGCGATCTCCATGTTTTCACGTTGATCTTGCATCTTTGATCTTCGATCTTTCATTGTAAGGCAAATAACATCATTGCTTGTTCATTCTACGCTCGTCCCACTTGCTTTCGTGAGGTGTTTGGACGTTATAAGGATCATCGCCCTTGTCCCTTGGAGAGGGACAGGAGCGATCCATGTCTTTTCTCCATTTTGAGCTCAAGTTGGTAACATTTATCCTTAGTTCATCGTTTATTGCCTTCGAAATAACGTCTTTTACCTCGTCCATCCTCGTCTTGCCTTGACTTTGAAGGAGTATGAGTGTTGTTGATGAAATCGCTTCGGTCCTTGTCCAAAGGACAGGAGCGATATGGACTCCTTAGCTTGATTGATAGCGTTTGGACGTTCAAAACTCTTGCATGTCATCTTCAAAAGACACCTTGAACCTCACATGACGTTGAAAAACTCTAACTTAGCATGCATTTGAAGCAAAATGAAGAGTCCTAAGTAAATCGCCCTGGTCCCTTGGAGAGGGACAGGAGCGAAGTTCAACATTGTGAGCTTGTTCTTGTTTTTACCAACTTGCAATTATCTTCAATGTGTGTAATGACGTCCTTTCGATCCTCTTGGTAGCTTAACACTTGCTTGTCTTTTGAAATCGATGCCTTAATGGAAATATCGCCCTGGTCCCTTCCTGAGGGACAGGAGCGATCTTGGGTCTTAGAGTGCAAATCCTTTCACTTGGCGACCTTGGTAACTTGTGCTTTGATGAAGATGTCTTGAAATGTTCTTGCCACCCTTCGTCTTGACTTGGATCGGTTTTTAACTTGAATAAGGAGCAACATAACCATCACATCGCCCTGGTCCCTTGGAGAGGGACAGGAGCGAACTTGCTCTTGTGGTCTTCATTTTACTTCGCTAGCTTCCAAATTTATATTCAACGGATTAGTCATGCTCCACTCCATTCATCCATGCCTTGAAATCGTTTGCAACTTGGCAAGAAAATCATTTATAACAAAAATCGCTCTGGTCCCTTCCTGAGGGACAGGAGCGAACTAGGCATTTTAGGACCCTTGATGACGTTTCAAAATCTTCAATTTGTATTCAATGAGTTCATTTCACCGACTTCCTTGCCACCAAACATGAACTTGACTTGATCTTTGTCTGGATTTTGCCCAATGAAGAATATCGCTCTGGTCCCTGGGAGAGGGACGGGAGCTATAAGGTACTTCGCCCTGGTCCCTTCCTGAGGGACAGGAGCGAATTTTGCATTCTGGGTCATTCTCCTTCATATTTGCACTTCAAATTATATTCATTTGACAAAACATCTCCCTTTGGACCTCTTCAAATCGTCAAGTCATCGGAATCTCGCAAGGACAAAGCAAAATTTGATCTGTAGCTCCGGTCCTTCACTGAGGGACAGGAGCGATTTTTCCCCTGGAGGCATTTCTGTGCTCATGAAAATCTTCAATTTATATTCAATGGAAAGATCTCGCCTTTCTCCATCACTTCCAAGGCATTTTATCTAGACTCTGCAGGAATAGTAAGATATTTGAAAATGAGCTCCCGTCCTTCACTGAGGGACAGGAGCGATCTTGCTCCTACAGGCCAAAATAACATGATTTTTCACATTTTAACACTTCACAAGGCGAAAACAAATCATTTCCAATGCCTAGGATCAAAAATCAAAAAGGTCAAAATTTGGTCAAAAATATTCAATCAAACAAAAATTCCCATTTCATCTTCAACACTTAGACAAATTTAAGCTCTGCATCAACATTCCAATTGAAAATTAGACCATTCTGGCGAATTTATTGCATTCAAAATTAGCATCCTTCGAAAGGAAGCTCAAAAAGCTCTCAAAACGACTGGATTCTGGCCTGAAAAGACAGAAGCTAAAACCCTAAAGGCTTGACCCTAAATCCAGACAACTGACTGACTAACAAAATCCTAAAAACGAAAGCGAAAACGAACGAAAAACAAGCAAAAAGAGGGGGTCCCCATTTGCGATGGGGCGATGTGTGAAATGGTCACAACACAACCCCAATACCATTCCGGCAAAGTAACATTACAATAGACATAAGATGCCCAAATGAAGGGAAGAGGCCTCCATTTATAAGCTTAACAAGGAATCTCAAGAGGCTTCTAGAAAGTGCGCCCTAATTTCACATTTGAATTTTCCTCCAAGAGATGGCGCCACTTTTAAAAGCTTTAATTAAACTTTATTTTAATTCACTTCTCTTTATAAAGTTGGCACCCCTTTTCATAGGCAAGATTTTAGACCTTAGGAAATATTAAATCCCTTCCATGATGCGTCCACCCTTAAAGACCACCTTTTAAAACAACTTGAAGTGATGAAGCTAGGCCAAGGGGTCAGCTTTAAAATATAACATTAAAACATAACATTATTTAAATGAAATGAACTTATCTCTCCAAAAACATCTCAAGGCCAAAAGTGACGAAGCCAACTGAACCAACTGAAGAAGAGAACCAACTGTGCCGAAATAATCAGGACCACTGCCAGAAATAGAATTTACTAAAAATAGTAAATTTCAAAAAGTTCTCGGAACGCAAAGCCGGACATACCACTGCGAAGCCCTCTGAAAACCCAAAAAGAATTTGCGATCCAAACTCTAATTCACGAGCAACAACCTCCAAAACTCGAAACCCTAATTTCACCCATTGAGTAGCCTACGGGTCTCCGAAATAGACCATCGGTCAACTGAAACATCACGCCTGAGAAGGGGACATTACAGTCCGCCCTCCCCAAGATTGCTTGTCCTCAAGCAATAGCAAGTTTGGATGCTGCAAAATCTCCTCATTCTCCCAAGTTGCATCCTCCAAGGGCAAATTCTTCCACCTCACCAAGTATTCCTTGATTGTTCTTCTTCTCAAAGAACGCTCTCTGGAATCAATAATCTCTTCCGGAATCAAAATCAACTGCCCTTCTTCGTCCAAAGGTGGTAATTGTGAAGAAGCAATAACATTATGTCCAAGTGCCTTCTTGAGGCGAGACACGTGGAAGACATTGTGCACTTTACTACTCGAAGGTAGCTCCAGCTCATAAGCTACTGCTCCAACCTTTCTGATGACTTGGAATGGCCCATAGAAACGAGGCTTGAGCTTCTCAGCTCCACTCTTCTTGAGAGTAGATTGTCTGTATGGCTATAGTCGAAGATAAACCATATCTCCAACCTCAAAAGAGCGCTCAACGCGTCGTTGATCAGCGTACATCTTCTGCTGATTCTGAGCAATCTGCAAGTTGTTCTTCAAGGATTTCAAGATGTCTTGACTTTGCTGCAACAAATCCTTGGCTTGAGGGGCTTTGCTATCACCAAACACCAAATCAGCAAAGCTAGGAGCCTCATAACCATAGAGAGCCATGAAGGGAGACATCCTTATTGACATGCGAAAGGAAGAATTGTAACAATACTCGCCTATGTGGAGCCATTTCACCCATGCTCTTTGCTGCTCCGAAACATAGTTTCTCGGATAGCCTTCCAACCACTTGTTCACTATCTCTGTTTGTCCATCGGTTTGGGGGTGATAACTAGTGCTTGGAGCAAGCACCGTACCACTCATCCTGAAGACTTCTTCCCAAAAGGTGCTTAGGAACTTGTTGTCCCTATCACTCACAATGTTTTTCGGCAACCCATGCAATCTAAACACCTCATGAAAAAACAAATCTGCAACTTGAGCTGCTGAAAAAGAGCTCGTGATGGCAAAGAAGTGAGCAAACTTTGTCAATCTGTCCACTACAATATGATAGTAAATGCTTGCCAAGATCATAAGATTAAGACTATACAATGCTACAGCAATATAGAAGACTCTCCCGGGCTTAACAAAAATGATAAGTCCAAGAAATTCTACACAAGGATCAATCTTAATATTCTGATTTATGAGAGACCTGCACTTGAAATGCTAAATCAGCAACACATGGAATCAGTAAAATACTCATTACTCTCTCAATACTAGTCTGAATGACCCAAAACCAAAAGCAAAGGCTTCCTATGAAGGAGGTGACCCAACCAATACCAAGAAATCAGACATTAACCCAACAGATTATTTAACACGAACCGCAAGGCAATTCCAAGTAGTGACGCCAGGCAAGAATGGCAATTCTTCTCTATAAAATAAAACACTTCATATTAGAATCTGCAAATTTGCACAAAGGAGCGCACAGCCAAAACAAGAGGAAATATGCAATACCCAGAATGAATATGTTTTTATTTTGAAATATATGAGTGAAACTACAAATCTGCCCTGCTAACCGCGACTCCCGAAAATGAAATGAAATGCAAATAACTGAACTTCAAGCACAACTCAAGCTACAATGCAATCCCCACTACAAACTCTCACAACTACACTAAATCACCACTAGTTGCTATCTTTCAAGCAAGAAGCAATGCCAAGGCTAGGAGGCATCCATTCCTCGAAGCAACCCAAATACCATTCCGGGAGAGTAACATTACAATAGACATAAGATGCCCAAATGAAGGGAAGAGGCCTCCATTTATAAGCTTAACAAGGAATCTCAAGAGGCTTCTAGAAAGTGCGCCCTAATTTCACATTTGAATTTTCCTCCAACAGATGGCGCCACTTTTAAAAGCTTTAATTAACCTTTATTTTAATTCACTTCTCTTCATAAAGTTGGCACCCCTTTTCATAGGCAAGATTTTAAACCTTAAGAAATATTAAATCCCTTCCATGATGCGTCCACCCTTGAAGACCACCTTTTAAAACAACTTGAAGTGATGAAGCTAGGCGAAGGGGTCAACTTTAAAATATAACATTAAAACATAACATTATTTAAATGAAATGAACTTATCTCTCCAGAAACATCTCAAGGCCAAAAGTGACGAAGCCAACTAAACCAACTGAAGAAGAGAACAAACTATGCTGAAATAATCAGGACCACTGCCAAAAATAGAATTTACTAAAAATAGTAAATTCCAAAAAGTGCTCGAACACAAAGTCAAACATACCACTGCAAAGCCCTCTGAAAACCCAGAAAGAATCCGCGATCGAAACTCCAATTCACGAGCAACAACAACCTCCAAAACTGGAAACCCTAATTTCACCCATTGAGTAGCCTTCGGGTTTCCGAAATAGGCAATTGGTCAACTAAAACATCACGCCTGAGAAGGGGACATTACATTCCCCTTCTAATTTAAAGTGTGATTTTACTACACATCTATTTCATTTTGCATCACACTAAAAGGTGTGAATTAAAATGCTAATAAGTAGACATGTTTGTAAACACATAAACTACAAGAGGATAACAAAAAAAATGTAATATTGTCGGAGTGAAAAAAATTGGAAGAAAGAAAGAGGAACACTAGCATACACAATTCTTTTCAAGCATATATCTCAACGCACATAGAACGTCATAGAATTTTCAAATTAAGGCCATTTTATTTTATGGAGAGCAGTTTGATAGTTTCCACTCTCTTCCAAATAAATAACTTTTTATGCATACAACTATAATAAATGAAAAAACATGATATCACTTTCCAAGCATAGACTATGCCCTGGAGTCTAGATTACCACAAGATCTATTTGTAAATTGTTCATCCCAACTAAAAATTGCAGTCACATTCTTTGTGATTTGCAATCCCATAAGGCATGATGAATCATAATTAGAAATTTGGAACTACCTTTGAATGCATATCCAAATATTTGATGAGCTTTATGTTTCAACTGTTATCTTTGCTTGGCTTGACAGTTTGGACATGGTGGAGTGTTGAAACTTAGTAGCTTCAGTAAGATAAATGATTGAATGAAAGACTTCATTTATCTCTCATTCAATCATCTACCTTATCGATATAACTACAAGCTAATGGTAGACTTCATGATTAAATAAATAAACTTGTTATAATCATCTTTATATGCATTCACTATCCAAAACATCGGATTGCACAATTTGACATTTGGACATCATTATCAAACATAATCGATCATGCTATAATCATATTACACATGCTGTGATTGCAATAAGAACAGATCGGACTGATGATAACTATCATAGCTATCATATGATAGCATCGATTGATGTTATCATATGATAACTATAATAGTTATCATATTAATCTCGCATTATACCGATCTGTTATCGGTTGTTAGATTTAATAGCATTTGATGTGACCGGATTTGTTATCCGTTGATTATGTTAAATGTCTTTAGGCGTGACCCGATAGTTATCGGCATAACACTCTAATGAAGCAGTGCTTGTGCACCGATCAAGACATGTCTTGATCGGACATGTCAAGAGACATGTCCGATCGGTGGGCATTGCTTATAAGTATATGTCATATGAAATGTTGTAGAGATATAGAAAATAAATAATGTTATCTACAGAAACCTGTAACATAAGAAGCAACAGTAAATATCAGTAAAAGAATAACAAAATTATACAACTTCAGACTTGAACATAAATTTGAATAACGTTTACATGGTATCAGAGCCATGTTGATCGAACCTAAGGCATTCAAATTTGAGAATATTGACATCATATTTTCCATGGCTAATGCTATCAAATTTGAGGACAGACTTGAAGGAGGCGATAATTTCTCAGCATGGAAGTTCAGAATTAAGATGATTCTAAAAGAAAATAAAGTTGAATCATTCGTAAAAGTTGAACCTAAAGAACCAGAGAATGACCCTGGCAAATCGACATGGATTGAGGGAAATGAAAAAGCCATGAAGATCATAGTCGATGGAGTGAGAAATCACATTATGCCAATAATAACAAAGCATGAGACTGCCTACCATATGTTCAAAGCACTCGAAAGTGCATTTGAGATAAACAACGCAAGTAGAACCCTGGCTCTAAAAAGGGAAATAAATCATATAAGTATGAACAAAGGAGAGTCAATCAATGCATACTTTATGTGGATATCAGCCCTAAGGGATGAACTGGCAACGCTTGGATATGAGATCCAAAGCAATGAGCGTTAAAGCAAAGAGCTAACGCTCATTGCTCTAGATGGGTTGCCTAGTACATGGGAAACATTCTTCCAAGGCATTAGTGCAAGGGCTAAATATCTGAAATTTGATAGGCTAAGAGCAGATTGTGTCATGTCCCCACTTCGAACTATAATTTAATAAATAATAATAACAAATACAAAAGAATAAAATTAAAAAGAATATAATTAAATAAAAATTTGATTAGGGTTAATGATCTATAAGCATAGAAATATAATGTCACAAGAGTGTGTACTACCAGTTGTCACGAACTTACACTTCAAATGAATCCCTCGAACATTGTACGAAGTATGGGCGTGATTGATAATACGGTGAGGAACTTTATGGTCTATTCCAAACAGGCTCTTGAGAGTCGATACAAGACATAATCGTGTTACCCAATATCAAGATATTGTTACAACCATATGGAATAACTATACAAGCAATTGAAAACTAATTATAAGTGAAGAAATCAACTATCTCCCAGTCAGTGCCTAACAAGAAATAATATTGGCAAAGATAGCAATATAATACGATAGATATGAAATATTAATCCTGACATAAGGAAGGAATACGATCGGCTAAGGTACCAGCGCAGTTATTAAAAGATTGAGATTATTGGACAAAATCGATACCTCAATATTAAAGTACTAGAACAAACCATAGTAATGATATACAAAGATACCGTAATTCTCAAGTAATACAATATGTTGACACGGTGAAGTAACTAAGGTGAAATCCAATAATATGATCTGGTCAAAGATAATGAAGAGGTGCAATTCATTAGTTTGTTGGAGAATTATTATCCATAGGGTGCGGTCACATAAACTTTAATTAGAGAAAGGGTGCGATGGGTTTAAGAGAGCCTATCTATTGTGAAAAGACGTGTCCCAAGAAATGTTACCAACCAAAGGTATATAATGAATATCAAATCCATTCTATAAAGGGATGGAATTGGTTTTATATCTTGTTTCCGATTTTGGGGAAGAATTCTAGTAAGGTGGAAGGCCCAAATATCGTATGCACAATCCCATAAATGGAATATGTTAGATTGCTGGCAGCTCAAGGTGATACCAGAGACTACGTCAGGGATACGGAAAAGGACGAAGACAGAAGGACCGAACTGAACTGCGGACTTCAATTTGCAGATGGCAAACTACGGTTTACAAACTTCAATAGCAGGCTGCAAACTGCGTACAAGTAAGAGGTGTTACGAGTCACAAGGTATATATGTGTGTGGAGTCTGTGGACGTGTGTGCCACACACACAAATATATATTAATGCATATTTACGAATATATATATTAATGAATATTTACTTATATGTATGTGGCAATAAATATAGGTATGCATGCAGAATATTTATGTATATCTAGGATCAATAAAGAGGATTAAAGAATATGTAAATGTAGACGTAAATTATGGAATGGAAAATGATAATGAATTGTAAAATGTAATATGAATAACGTGACTATATGATGGAGGCTATAGGGAGGAAATTCCCTTAGCCTAATGGAGGGATTATGATAATCCCTGGTAGGCAGTATATACTAAATATCTATATGCATATATGTTATGGCTTTGGCTTGGTTGACAAAGTTCATCCAAGAAGACACGGATCTGGCCGGTCCTCTCTGGTAGACTTGGATGATGAGATGCATCATCCAAGGCAAGGAATTGATCATATATGATGGTCTTCCTTGGTATGGCTTGGGTGTAAGAAATTACATCCAAGACACGAATCGAATTAACCTTCGATTTCCTGGTATGGCTTGGAACCAAGATGGGTTCCAAGAAGGCGAGCTTCACAACCGCCTAAGGACATGTCCCAGTACTGCACTCGTATCTTTTTTATTAAAATAGAATTGAGATTAGTGTTAATTAAGTAATTGAAGTTTAACTGCAAATTAGATTAGTTATATATATATATATATATATATATATTTGTTGTATTCTAACAATCTGTTTTGCAGGACAGTGATCTCTAACTAGTAGGGACATTACAGATTGTCTTCAAGAGGAGTCAAGGCTAAATAAGAAGGGGATCAAGCAAAAGAACATAGATGAAGATCTCCATGTTCTAAACACCAACTCCAACAAGAAAAACAAGAAGAAACATTTCAAGAAGAGAAAGAACCGCATGAGAAAAGGTCATCTAAGAAAGACAACTTTCACATTCAGTGCTTTAGGTTGATCAATATGGACACTATGCAGCAAGATGTCCGGATAGAATCAAACAACAAGGTACATTTGCAAAAGTTAAAAGGGAAGAATATGACTCCGAGAAGCATGTATTCTACTCTGCCCTCTCCAGTCAAGTATCCAATAAATCTAACACCTGGATCATTGACAGTGGGTCTTCAAGACACATCACTGGGTATAGAGAATTATTGGATTCCATGTTAGAAGAAACTGATGAAGAAGTAACCATTGGTGATGACTCTGCACATCCAGTGAAAGGCGTCGGTACCTACACCGTTAAGCTGAAGACAGGCATGTCTCTTCAACTCACTGGAGTTCTATTCGTTCCTGGCATCAAGAGAAACTTAATCTCCATATCTACACTTGAAGATGATGGGTACAAAATAACCTTCATGAATGGTGAAGTTCTAGTATGGCCACAAAACTCTTCCATCAAGAAGGCTATCACTCTAGGACATAGAAAAGGCTATTTGTACGAGGTATGTATTCAATCTAACCTAACCCTACTTCGTTAGATTGTAGACTCTAATGAAATTTGGTATAGAAGATTAGGTCATTTAAACTTTCATGCTTTATGTTCAATGGAAAAATTAGTAATTGGTTTGCCTAAGTTAAAACAATACCATTCTGGTACATGTAAGGGGTGTGCCCTAGGCAAAAATACTAAGAGTTCCTTTCAGAATAGTTCTAGGAAAACGAGCAATGTTTTGGAACTAGTTCATTTTGACCTATGTGAGCCAATGTTTGTACCATCATTATGAGGGTTCCTTTATTATGTAATATTCATTGATGACTTCTCCAGGAAGACCTGGATCCACTTCCTTAAATGTAAAGAATCTGAAGAGATTCTCAAGAGATTTAAGGAATTCAAATCCCTCTCTAAAAACTCTTCCGAAAAGAAAATAAAAGTCCTAAGAACTGATAATGGGAGGGAATATACCTCAAACATCTTTAGGGAATTTTGTAAAGAAGCTGGGATTAAGAGGGAGTTCACTGTTCCTTACAACCCCCAACAAAATGGGGTTGCTGAAAGGAAAAATAGAACCATTGTAGAAACAGCTAAAGCCATGCTCCTTGATCAGAACTTAGAAACTCACCTTTGGGCAGAAGCCTCCAACACTGTTGTTTACATACAAAATAGATGTCCTCATTCCCACATTGAAGACAAAACCCCTAAAGAAGTCTTCACCAGGATAAAGCCAGATATCACCCACTTTAGAATATTTGGCTGCCCTGTTTACTTTCACATACCTAAAGAGAAAAGGACAAAACTAGAACCCTCTGGAAGAAAAGGAATCTTTGTTGGATATAGTGAAACCTCTGAAGCTTATAGAATTTTTGTACCTGGACATAGCAATATTGAACTTAGTAGAGATGTTATATTTGAAGAAGACATAGCCTTCAAAAGGGCTAAATACTCTATTGAGTCTGAAACCTATGCTCCATCTTCAAACCTAGAAGAGGATCCCACTTCTGAGATTCAGAGGGAGTGTTCAGAAGAAAATGAAGTACAGATTCCTCCCCAAGAAATCCCTAAGAAAAGACCTCTATGGGCTCACCAAACAATGGAGGATGCAAGGGACTTTGCAGCTCCTTCAAGGACTTTTAGAGAAAGTAAGAGGCCCCGAAGATTTTCTAGCTATGTAGCCCTTATGAATGATCTCTCCAAATCAGAACCCTCTAGTGTACCAAAAGCTCTTAAACATCAAGTTTGGAAAAATGCAATGTCTGAAGAATATACATCCATACTTAACAATGATGTGTGGGAAATTGTTCCTAGGCCAAAAAGGAAATCCGTTGTTTCATCCAAGTGGCTGTTCAAAATCAAACATGCCGCAGATGGTAGCATAGAGAAACACAAAGCCAGATTTGTTGCCCGGGGATTCTCACAGAAAGAAGGGATAGACTATGATGAGACATTTGCTCCAGTTGCTAGGTACACCTCAGTCAGAGTAGTACTGGCCATTGCAGCAGCCAAAGATTGGAAAGTCCATTAGATGGATGTGAAAACTGCCTTCTTGAATGGTAAAATTGAGGAGGAAGTCTACTTAGAACAGCCAGAAGGGTTTGAGATCCACAATGCAGAAACACATGTGTGCAGATTAAAGAAAGCCCTATATGGTTTAAAACAAGCTCCCAGGGTCTGGTATGAAAGAATTGACACCTATCTTCAAGGATTGGGATTCTCAAAGAATGATGCAGATCCAAATCTATACTTCAAAAGGGTCAAAAGTGATATGCTGATATTGATCTTATATGTTGATGATCTTCTGATTACAGGAGAAGATCACCTTATTGGACATTGTAAAAAAGAGTTTGATATGATGGATTTAGGCCTTCTACATTACTTTCTTGGATTGGAAGTTTGGCAAAACTCTGACAGTATTGTGCTTAATCAAGGAAAATACACCTTAGACATATTGAAGAGATTTGGTATGATGAACTGCAGACCCATGTCTTCTCCTACGGAAACTAATCTTCACAAATTGAAAGAGGCAGCAGCAGATTCCCCATTGGTAGATCCCACTCTCTACAGACAGATGATTGGATCGTTAATGTACTTGGTCAATACTAAACCTGATATCAGCTATCCAGTAAATGCCTTGAACCAGTTCATGTGTGAACCTAAGGAGATACGTCTTATGGCTGTGAAACATATTATGAGATACCTTCAAGGTACTCTTAACTATGGACTCAAGTATGAGAAAGTTGATTTGGATCTTCATGGGCTCACTGATTCAGATTGCGCTGGAAGTGTGACTGACAAGAAAAGCACCTCAGGATGCTGCTTCATTTTGGGTTCAGCCATGATATCTTGGATTAGTAGGAAACGGTCTTCAATAGCTCAGAGTTTTACAGAGACCGAATATATCGCAGTTTCCATGGCTGCACGAGAAACTATATGGCTTAGAAAACTACTTGTGGGATTATTCGGTGAGCCACTGAAGCCTACTATAATTCATTGTGATAACCAGAGCTGTATAAAACTCTCTGTGAACCCTGTATTTCATTAGGATCCAAACACATAGAGATTCCTTACCACTATGTGAGAGACATGGTAGATAGGAATGTGATTTAGTTGCAGTATATCAGTACAGGAGACCAAACAGCAGACATACTGACCAAGCCTCTATCCAGAGTAAAAGTTGAACTCTTTAGGAAAGGACTTGGTATGATTGAATTGTAATTTGCTTTATAATTTGTACTAATATATAAGATGTTTAATGTGTAAACTTCTTTTGTCATGTTATGACTTTATGGACTCCTCCCCCTGTGTCCATTTCTAACAGGTGACGACTTTTTAGATAATAAACACTTGTACTAAACATTACAAGGTGACGATCTTGTAATGTTGATATCATGCTGACTTGATATTACTCTGACTCATGGATGTGCCATGATATGTTATGGTAGACATTATGTGACGTAATGCCAGTGCACATACCATAACCTGGATATAAGGGAATTCAACATTCTCAAGTATTTTATATCCAGGGTATCGCGTGTTATGTGATACTGATATCACGTGTTATGTGATATCTATATCACGAGATGATGTGATATATTTTTGTGTCACTTATTATGTGATGCATCATGTCACGAGCATATGTGATATGATCCCTTGTATTACGAGGTCATGTAATACATTCTATTATGAGAAATATGATGCTTATCTCAATGTTTACATAGGTCTCCAATTATCTTCCCTAGCTAAGAGGGAGTGTTGAAACTTAGTAGCTTCAGTAAGATAAATGATTGAATGGGAGACTTCATTTATCTCTCATTCAATCATCTACCTTATCGATATAACTACAAGCTAATGGTAGACTTCATGATTAAATAAATAAACTTGTTATAATCATCTTTATATGCATTCACTATCCAAAACATCGGATTGCATAGTTTGACATTTGGACATCATTATCAAACATAATCGATCATGCTATAATCATATTACACATGTTGTGGTTGTAATAAGAACGGGTGGGACTGATGATAACTATCATAGCTATCATATGATAGCATCGATTGATGTTATCATATGATAACTATAACAGTTATCATATTAATCTCGCATTATACCGATCTGTTATCGGTTGTTAGATTTAATAGCATTTGACGTGACCGGATTTGTTATCGATTGATTATGTTAAATGTCTTTAGGCGTGACCCAATAGTTATCGCCATAACACTCTAATGAAGCAGTGCTTGTGCACCGATCAAGACATGCCTTGATCGGTGGGCATTGCTTATAAGTATATGTCATATGAAATGCTGTAGAGATATAGAAAATAAATAATGTTATCTACAGAAACCTGTAACATAAGAAGCAACAGTAAATATCAGTAAAAGAATAACAAAATTATACAACTTCAGACTTGAACATAAATATGAATAACATTTACATGGAGCAACTGCATTTAAATTCATCTGGGAGTAATAAACCCAGCTATCAACTTTATAATTTGCTTGGGTTTTTAAATTGACTGCCCACTAGCTAACCAGTTTAGGGCCAAAAATGATTGCTAGACACTTTTGAAATCCTTTATGCTAGACAATTTCCATATTGAGTTCCTATATGCAATTTTTATCTAGATGCTAGCTGTGAGAAAATACAACACAAATGGATGTACTTGTGGCATCTATGATATTAGAGAATCCACAAGTACGAACCTGATGCAGAGAGATCAACTCTGGAACTCTCCCTAAGGATTAAATCAACTCAAGGAGACACATCAAAGGATCCTCTACATGCTAGGTGATTCAAAACCAAACTCAACTCAACACACCCAACCAAGGATAACATCAAAATGGTTTGTTCCAACACCTCTATTGGTCTTAACACATCCCAAACACCATAAGACAAGGTTCTACACACCCCCAAACTCAGACTCAAACTCATAAACCAAACTTGCTCTTCTAGGCTCTATTCCTTGTAGCCTCCAAATCGAGTATTTTCAACTTTTCTCCAAATCATCCCAAAACACTTGACAAAAAAATTACATATTTAGACACCCATTTGGATGTTACACAACATATCAGAAAACCAATATAGGTTGTTTTTTACGGACCCTTTGCTGTCCTCAAATGTGCCCCTTTTTAGCCTTAAAAACCACCCACTTTACAAAGGAAGTACCAACAAAACTTAACACCAGATTAAACCCTTTTGTACAGTCTCTTATTATGTTCCCAAACCAAGGATTTTTCATGTCTTAGGTCTTGGTTGCACTCCTAGATACCCAAACACCAAAAACCTCACTAAATCACCCTTTTCCCTAGGGCTTTCTAGAAATATCACTTCCAATCACTTCCAAGGCTCAACCAAAGTTCAAACACCTTTAAAATGGTGTTTCTAGACACTTCAATGCATAAAATACCCCCCTTGTTCAATTAGATTCTCTGCTGCTACACTCTAGCCTTCATTTTCACTCATTTCCAGTCACTTTTCTTCAACTTTCATGCAACTTTCATGGTGTACACCTGCACTCTTCACTCCTTCCTGTCAATCATGGGTTAGTAAACTATTGTACATGTTATTTGGCATCCATCCTATGAGAATCAGACCTGTACATTCATAGGATGGATCCTTACATGCTTGGAAATTCACAAATTAGTGAAAAAAAACACTGTCTTTTCTGGGACAGTCAGCAATAAATAAAAATATGATACTTTCAAGACTTCAAAAATGCACTCAATACATCAAAGGAATAACCAATAAACCCCCAATGTACAGCAATGATGATCCCTTAGCCTTTCAATGCAAAGAAAGCATGAAAAAACAAGGATTTGACAGCAAATAAAGAGTTTTTTAATTAATTTTCTGAGACAGTCCGTACAAGTCCGTACCAGCATCATCCAACCACACAAAAATTACTTTAGAGACTTTATAAGACCTTCCCCAACCAACTCCAACCAATCTCCAACTAATCCAAGTGATTAAAATGTCAAAACAACTCTAAAACTTATTTCCCACCAAAACTGGAACTAGTTGTTGAAATTCAAAATTTGAATTTTCAACTTTATTTCTAATACTTTTAATCAACTAAAACCTATCCCATTCAACTTATTTTGACATAATAAGATCATTAAATCACAATAAACTCCTATCCAACCTATCTAGACTCCATCATCCTATTACATTGCATTTTGGTCCTTAGGCCTTTATCAGGACCTTTAGGACTTTTACATAATTTATTGAATTCAACATTACAATAGGCCATTATAGGCTTCAAAACATTCCAATTGACCTCTAGTGATGTCATATCACTCTCCTTAGTCCTTGGTGTCCTCCTTTGTTCATTTGCCCTCCTGGATGCTCCGGCATCAGAACCCATTTTGTCTCACCATACAAACACCATCCAAAAGTTTCTAGCATATTTGTCATTATACTTTTTCTTTAAAATAATTATTGATATGACATAGAAAATGAAAAGTCAAGGTCAGACTATATTCTTTGAGAGTTAAGGAGTCAAATGCCACAAACAGAAACACACTTGTAATTAGGTAAAGTTATGAATTCCTCACTTTGTTGAGCTTACAGATCCAGATGTTATGAATACAAGCTAGTTTAAAGGACAGGAATGATGATAAATTGTCTAAATTAAAGTAAAATAAAGAGCAAAATATTTCTGAGTTATACTGATTGAATTTCTCTTGGCAAACAACATCATTGTATGTTGTTAAGCAAGTAAACACAATTTACCTGATTTCCTCGCTGGTAAAGGCTTCGAAGGCTCTCCAGGTGATTGTGATTATAAACAACCTGATCTCCTGAGTTATCATCATCTGAAAGCAGAAACAATTTTAGAAATTTACATGTATGGGCTCTGAAACTAGAAAAGGGAATACCAATAAATCCTATTTTAAAAAATTTGATGTATACCACAGATTCAAATTTATTAAAACAGTTTCCTGAAAGACAACAATTTTTGTCCACCTGTGGAAAAAGGTCAAGAAATACTTAAGGATTCAATGGAAGCGCATAAAAACATCTTATAAATGATAATGGAGAGTTGCATAAGCCATCTCTTCAAAAGTCTAGGCTCCAAGACAAACGAAGCCAAAATATAAAGTTATAAACAAGAATTATCCTTTGCTAACACCAAGGAGCAACAGAAGTCTTCTTATGGTCCAGTTTGTTATCATTAATGTGATTTTGCATTTAATTTGCTCATCAAGGATGCTTGAATAAAATATTTAGATTTTAGATTTTAACAGTATTTCCCATAATAGGATTCAATATTTGTTGTAAAATTGATTAATCGTTGCAATTCACATGGAGGCATCCATGGGATCAATTTCTTTTAAGGATACCTACTCGGGGGATCTCCACTATGTCCACCGCCTGTTCACTATACAAATGCATCATTTACCCATCGGGCAGCAACTCAAAAAAGAACAACATCAAAAAAAGTATTTAACATTTAACCCTAAACCTTATTGATTTATACCCTAAGCATTCATCATGTTTCATGAGCTACACTTTAAAACAAAGACTATATAACCACTTTCATTACCTGTGTAAGCCGGAAGGAGTTTTTTGACCAAATCAAAAGTGTTCTGTATGTATGAGTGAACAAGATTCAACATTTCACTTCTTAAATTTCTTTTGGCATGTTGTGCTAATATTAAATAGAAGATCAATGATCACATTACAATTGTGAATGTTTCGATTTACTAGAAGTCTTAAAACCCAAGATATAATTGGAAACTTATGTATATCTATACAAGACTCTCAATGCTCCATGACGATGGCCTAATTCTAATGGCAGAGGCAACTCAAGATTTGAGAGATCATCTATGGGCTTTAGAGCTCTTTTATAAAAGAAGTTGGGACAAAGGTGAACATAAGCCAAACCAAAATTCTGATTTTCTTGTTGAAAAGGAAGAAGAAGCATTTTGACTTTGTCGAAGGAGAGTCTTCTAAAGTGGTGTCTTAATCTAAATATTTTGAGCTTAATTTTCACAACAAACCCAACTAGGACACATGTGGGATGAAAAGAATACAAAAAGGTTGGAGAGCTCTTTATGCACTCCAAAACAGATGCAAAAGAGTGAAATTTTAGGATTGGAGGACCACCAAGTTCCTATTTGGGTTACTTGCCACACCGATGGTGTTGCATGGATGCAAAGTTTGCGCTAGTGGAATGTCGATTTTGAAATGGAGGCAAATAGAAAGGTCCAAAAGCATCTCTACCCACAAACAATTTCAGAATGAAGGGTTCAGATTCCTATAAAATTACTGTTGTTTGTAATTAGGGTGGTGGATTCCAATTGCCTTGGGCAACATTGGAATCTGCCTAAGGGGGCCAGCCCCTTCTCCAACGCATAAGGGCTGGGTCGTATACCTCACGCCATCTCCACGCTACACTAAAGCCAAACATGCCATCATAATAGGGCCAACCCTATCCTAAACATTTCACATTAAACAAATTAAATGAATTAAATAAATTAAAAGGTTTTAATTTATTTGGCAAGCCGACATGTTAAAGGGGTTTGCTCCACATATAAATAAGCATAAAACCCACATCACAACTCACTCATTCAGTTTTCATTTCATGCGAAATACATATGACTAGATAATGCGAACTTCAGGGAGAAAGACTACATCTGGACCTACAACAATTACCTCTGCTACATCAGCAATTTAGATCTGCTAGTTGAGGTGTCAAATCCATCATTAGAAGTCAGCGAACTTGGTGAAGATAGAGCGAATTCCTTGAAGATCTGCAATCTGGGTTAAAGGAGCAACAAAACAGCAGCAACCAACACACATGTGACAGCAAACTAATCTATCATTCTTTCTGTGACAGCAACATCTGCCTCTACAAGTTCTTGAAATAAGTGTTGTAATGATTACATAACCATAATCCATAATCAGATCTGAGGATCTTTTCTGGCTGGGTTTTTCCTCCTAGGAGGTTTTCCCAAGGTAACTGTGTCTTGTCTTTATTTCATTCTCTTTCTTTACCATACTTAAATCTGAAAACTATAAATCTCTAATCTAATTAATCTAATCAGTAAACAAATTCTGATTTTCTGAGTTTTAGTTAATCTGAAAGTGTTAAAATCAACATGGTATCAGAGCTATAGGCTAGATCAACTTTCAAATTTTAGAATTTAGTACTCCTTTATTTCCAGATTGTTGTCGCATTTGCAGGTCAGGTCAATGGGGTTGAAAGTTGAAGATAGGCTTGATGGGAATCTCAATTTTACTGCATGGAAGGTTCGAATCATTTACTACTGCAAGGGAAATGTTCAGCCATCTACAAGGGACATATGATGTTAACAATCTCAGTGGAGCAATTACTTTAAGACAGCAACTACTTAATATCAAAATGGCAAAAGAAGATTTTGTTATTTCCTACTTTATGAGAATTTCAGAACTAAAGAATCAGCTAAGTTTAATTGGACATAACATGGAAGACAAAGACCTTGTCATGATTGCCCTAAATGGTCTACCTCACTCATGGGAGTCATTTATCCAAACCATAAGTGGTAGAACTGAGTTACCTACCCTTGATCGCCTTAAGAATGATTGCATCCAAGAAGAGTCTCGCCTCATCACAAGAGGACAAACCAAAAGTCCTCATGTAGATGATCAACACATGCTTGCAGCCCAATGCAAGAAAGGTGGAAATTGGAAGAAGCCTTATCCAAAAAGAAATAGGGAATTCAGACCATTTAGTTCCCAGCACTCTTGGAAGAAACCAAGAGATACCTCGCGTGTCCAATGCTTTAGATGTGACAAGTTTGGTCACTATGCTAAAGAATGTCAGAACAACCGTACCCAAAGAGAAGCCAACCTAAATGAAGTCTCAGAACAAAATGATGACTTCTTATTCATCTCTGCTCTGTCTAGCAGTATTCCTACAAATAATAATACATGGTTGATTGACAGTGGTGCTTCCAAACACATCACGAGCTACTGTGATCATCTTTCAGACAGTAGAAAAGGATACCAGCCTTCACGTGGTAATTGGTGATGACGCTCGTTATTCGGTAAGAGGTTCTGGCTCTACTTCTTTAAATTTAGACTCTGGTATTTCACTGCACCTTAGTGATATCTTGTTTGTTCTTGGAATTAAAAGAAACCTAATCTCCA
This sequence comes from Cryptomeria japonica, assembly GCF_030272615.1. Taxonomy (NCBI): domain Eukaryota; kingdom Viridiplantae; phylum Streptophyta; class Pinopsida; order Cupressales; family Cupressaceae; genus Cryptomeria; species Cryptomeria japonica. The sequence goes on along the minus strand of NC_081406.1, from coordinate 280,720,739 downwards.
TTTCTGCTCTAGAAGATAAAGGTTATCAAATTGCATTTTCTGAGAGAAAAGTTATTGCTTGGCCTAAGAAATCTAGTTTTAAATCTGCTCGTGTAATCAGTCATAGATATGATAGTCTTTATAAGCTCTCTACTAACCCTATTCAAGCCCTCATTAATGAGGCTCCCGAATCCTGTGAGCTATGGCATAGAAGACTTGGACACTTGCATTATCAAGCTCTTCCCTCTCTTGAAAAGTTAGTCAAAGGTATGCCTAAACTCAGTCAAATTCATGATAATACTTGTAAAGGTTGTGCTATAGGTAAAAATGTTAAAAGTCCTTTTCATAAAAATGAAAATAGAGCTAAAAACAAACTAGAACTTGTTCACTCTAATTTATGTGGTCCTATGTCTATAGCATCTCCTAGTGGATTTCTTTATTACGTAATCTTCATAGATGATTTCTCTAGGAAAACTTGGATCTACTTCTTGAAATCTAAAGAATCTGATGAAGTCTTAAGTAAATTTAAAGAGTTTAAGGCATTAACTGAAAACTCCTCTGGTAAAAGAATTAAATGTCTAAGATCTGACAATGGAAGTGAGTACACCTCCGGTAGCTTTTATGATTTTTGTGTGGAGTCAGGAATTAAGAGGGAGTTTTATGTTCCATACAATCTTCAACAAAATGGAGTTGCTGAAAGAAAGAATAGGACTATTGTTGAGGCTGCAAAGGCTATGATTCACGATCAATATTTGCAGACCTTCCTATGGGCTGAGGCTTCTAGAACAGCAGTGTATATCCAGAATAGATGTCCACACCGTGTTCTAAAGAACATGACCCTTGAAGAAGCCTTCACAGGATCCAAACTAGACATCAGTCACCTCAGAATTTTTGGAAGTCCCGTTTATGTTCATGTGCCCAAGGAAAAGCGAACCAAGTTGGAACCCTCCAGAAAGAAAGGCATGTTAGTCGGCTACAGTGAATCCTCCAAGGCATTCAGGATATACATCCCGGGTCAAAGGTATGTTGAGGTAAGTAGGGATGTTACATTTGAATAAGATATTGCTTTTAAGAAATCAAAAGGTTCTTGTGTTATTGATGAAGCTAATGGCAATCAAGATATGAATGTTGATACTAACCCTGAGATTCAGAGGAAGCCGGTTGAACCTCCACCTAAAGAAGAATATAATGATCCACCAAAGCCCATTAATCCCACTGATATTCCTAGTGACATTGTCGTTACCAAAAAGAGGCCTCTTTGGGTAAGAAACACCATTCAAGAAGCCGAAAGATTTGCAGCTCTCAGTGGCACCTTCCGTGAAACTAAGAGACCTCAAGTATTCTCCAACTACGTTGCATTGATGTGCAATCTCATTGAAACTGAACCTTGCAATTTTGAAGAAGCCTTGAATCATCATGCCTGGAAGCTTGCTATGGATGAAGAGTATCAGTCAATCATCAAGAATGATGTTTGGGATATTGTGCCTAGACCCAAAGGTAAATCTATTGTTTCCTCTAAATGGTTATTTAAAATTAAACATAATGCTGATGGTAGTATTGAAAAATATAAGGCTAGATTTGTAGCTCGTGGTTTTTCTCAAAAGGAAGGCATAGACTATGAAGAAACATTTGCTCCTGTTGCTAGATATACTTCTATTAGAACGATAATAGCTATTGCTGCTACTAGAGGTTGGAAACTACATCAGATGGATGTTAAGACTGCCTTCCTTAATGGTGTCATTGAGGAAGAGGTCTATATTGAACAACCTGAGGGTTATGAGATTCAGGATAGATTAACTCATGTGTACAGGTTGAAGAAAGCTCTTTATGGACTTAAACAGGCTCCTCGTGCTTGGTATGAAAGAATTGATAAATACTTGTTAAGTCTAGGTTTTTGTAAAAATGATGCTGACTCTAACATATACTTTAAGTTAGCTAATGATGAAATGCTAATTCTAGTTCTATATGTGGATGACTTATTTCTTACTGGTAAAGATGAACTTATTATTAGATGCAAGAAAGAACTAGCTTCAGAATTTGAAATGAAAGACTTAGGTCTAATGCATTATTTTCTAGGTCTAGAAGTATGGCAAAGATCTAACGAAATTTTTCTCTGTCAAGGAAAGTATACTATTGACATTTTGAAAAGATTTAGAATGATGGATTGTAAACCTATGTCTACTCCTATGGAATCTAAGTTAAAGAAGTTAAGTGTTTCTGTAGCTAACTTTGATTTTGCAGATCCATCAGAGTATCGGCAGTTGATTGGATCACTGATGTATCTAATTATAACTAGACCAAACATATGTTTTGTTGTGAATGATCTCAGCCAGTTTATGAGCATGCCCAAACATGTTCATCTTGTTGCAGCCAAGCACATCCTAAGATACTTGTGAGGTACAGTTGGTTTTGGGCTGAAGTATCCACTTAACACTTCAATAACCTTGGAAGGTTATTCAGATGCAGTCTGGGCTGGAAGCGTCAAAGACAGGAAAAGCACCTCCGGTATTTGTTTTAGCTTGGGATCCACAGTGATCTCTTGGGCTTGCAGAAAACAATCCTCAGTGGCATTGAGTACTGTTGAAGCTGAGTATATTGCAACAAGTGTAGCTTCTAGAGAAGCAGTGTGGCTTCGTAAGCTTCTTGTTGGGTTGTTTGGTCAGCCTTGGGATCCTACAATTATTCACTGTGATAATATTAGGATATGGTGCAAAGAGGTGCTATTCAGCTGAAGTATGTCAGCACTGATGAGCAAGTTGCAGATATTCTTACCAAGCCTCTATCCAAAGTGAAGTTTGTGTACTTTAGGGACAGACTCGGTGTTGTGGAAAATGAAACCCTAATTGAGAGGGAGTCTCAATCTCAGTGATACATTGTGTTGTATCAAACCACCCTCTGTGAGCAATGTAAGGTGGTATTGTAATCTTCTTAGGCAGAAGTGTAAATGTTAACCATCCTCTGCGGGCAATGTAAGATGGTATTGTAATCTTCTCAGGGAGAAGTGTAATTGTTGACCATCCTTTGCGAGCAATGTAAGTTGGTAGAAAAGATCCTCTCCACCCTCTGCGGGCAATGTAAGGTGGATCCAGTCTATGCTTGTGTGCGAGCTGGAAGATTATATTATGTAGTTCCATTATATGCTTGTGTGCAAGATGGAAGACTACAATATTCTGATTATGTAATCCATCATTTGCTTGTGTGCAAGATGGAAGATTATGGTTATGTTCTCCTCCCTAATTAAGAGGGAGTGTTGTTTGTAATTAGGGTGGCGGATTCCAATTGCCTTGGGCAACATTGGAATCCGCCTAAGGGGGCCAGCCCCTTCTCCAACGCATAAGGGTTGGGTCGTATACCTCACGCCATCTCCACGCTACACTAAAGCCAAACACACCATCATGATAGGGCCAACCCTATCCTAAACATTTCGCATTAAACAAATTAAATGAATTAAATAAATTAAAAGGTTTTAATTTATTTGGCAAGCCGACATGTTAAAGGGGTTTGCTCCACATATAAATAAGCATAAAACCCACATCACAACTCACTCATTCAGTTTTCATTTCATGCGAAATACATATGACTGGATAATGCGAACTTCAGGGAGAAAGACTACATCTGGACCTATAGCAATTACCTCTGCTACATCAGCAATTTAGATCTGCTAGTTGAGGTGTCAAATCCATCATTAGAAGTCAGCAAACTTGGTGAAGATAGAGCGAATTCCTTGAAGGTCTGCAATCTGGGTTAAAGGAGCAGCAAAACAGCAGCAACCAACACACATGTGACAGCAAACTAATCTGTCATTCTTTCTGTGACAGCAACATCTGCCTCTACAAGTTCTTGAGATAAGTGTTGTAATGATTACATAACCATAATCCATAATCAGATCTGAGGATCTTTTCTGGCTGGGTTTTTCCTCCTAGGAGGTTTTCCCAGGGTAACTGTGTCTTGTCTTTATTTCATTCTCTTTCTTTACTATGCTTAAATCTGAAAACTATAAATCTCTAATCTAATTAATCTAATCAGTAAACAAATCCTGATTTTCTGAGTTTTAGTTAATCTGAAAGTGTTAAAATCAACAATTACAGTAAACATGAAGATCGGCAAGTGGCCTAGGGCTACAAGAAGATGAAGAGTTGCACAAAAAGAAGGACGGGTGGATGAAACAAAATTACAAATGAATAATTGGTTGGAACATTAGCCTAAACAAATGCCAAACCTTCACAAAGGCATAAAAAGCTATGTGAATAAAAAAAATAGAACGAAGTTATATGGGCCTGTCAATGGGCCTCAAATGTTTCATCCTTTGAAAAATGATACTAGTCAAGTATCCTAGATGCCACCAAATCGGGATTGGATTAAGGTGAATTTGAATGGTGTTGTTAAAGGGAATCCCAGCCCATCAGGTGCTAGATGTGTGGCGAGAAATCACCAAGGTCAATTTATTGCTAGATGTAGTCAACATTTAGGTGCAGGTACTAATGATGAAGCTGAAGTAAACGCTGCTTTCTTGGTGGTCCAAATGGCGAGAAAGTTGAAAGTGGTGAATCTCCACCTTCGGGGAGATTCACAAATTATAGTGCATGCTATACTAAAAGGAAAAGCTGATAATTGGAAGCTTGATAAAACTATTCAAAGTATCAAACAGTTATTATCTTATTTCCAAAGATTCAAGGTGTCACATGTGTTGAGGGAAGGCAAACGAGATGCTGATGTGCAAGCCAACATGGCTTTCGACCTGCAAATAGGTGAAGTCAAATGGTTCAACGAACAGCCTAATGGTTAGTGTGTAGGGGATGGCGGATGAACTTTGCGGAGGTGATATATACTTCTAGAAGGGCGAGTTAGCATCATCGCAGGGAGGTGATGTGGCAGACTTAAAAAGAATGATGAAATGGCAAGATGGAGCGAAGAGTAGAGCTGCCAAGTTGGATATTTAATATGAGGAGGATGATTTGATACCAACTGAAAGATCCAAGCCGGATTGCACTGAAAACTTTCTGATTTTTCAGGCTGCTGATTGAAGTTTAAAGATAGTTTCTCTGAGGTTGTAGGCTTGCGTTTTGATGTCAATGTTTGCATAGGGTTTAAGTATGAAAGAATGCCAAGAAACAATACTTTGAACCATAAAATGCAGAAATATAATGACTAATAATTAATTATTCTCAGAATTCTGATTTAGGAACAGCACTGAAACATATATTAGATTCAAGAATTGTAATGCACCAAAGCAACAAAATGCCTACTAGGCTTCCAACGCCTATCCTGGAAAAGGTTTATTTATGAATTTGGAAAAGAAGTACAATCTATGAGCTTCCAGCTGCTGTAGGTGGCTCCAATGAGTTTTATTTGATACAATAATAATTAATAAAAACAACTCCTGGAGATCCACTGAGTTCCATGCTTGGCTCCCAAGGTGGATTATTCCAACTACCTATAAATCAACAATCTGGATGATAAATATGCTCTTGTTGCCTATTCAAATTATGATTTTGCTGTTGTAAAGTGCTGCTGATAAGAATGGCATGAAATTTGAACCCTCAATTGACTGAATCAAACAAGTATAGCATCCTAGGGTCTGCACGTGGTACAACTGCCTATGGGGGTTGTATGGCTGGCTTAGGAGCTGAAAATGCTGCCTTATGAAGTTCATAAACCCTTTCAAATCTGCAATTCGCTGAAATCAGAGCTCTTTGAAGCACCAATAGGAATTCTGAATGAGTCCCTCTCTCTTGTGGATTGGGGTTTCATCCAATACACTTGCCTTCAAAGAGTTTTTGTTCCCAGAAGACTCAAAGCTGCTGAAAATCACCTCCAGAGCTCAATTCTTCAACCTGCAATTTAAAAATGAATTCAATGGTAATCAAAAGGTTGCCTCCAATGTTCTTTTATTGCCTCAAAAACCCTAATCGTGGCTTTTAGGGTTTCTTTTATTTTATTAAGTTGCAACTTAATAAATTTTATTAAATATTAGCCCTTCTAAAGAAGTTTGAACATCTCCAAGCATTAATCCTTCATGATGTAAGAGTCCCCTTTTTAAAAAAACATGTGCCTACTAGGCATGTTCTCCAAGGGGGTCACTTTATTAAATAAATTAATTTGACTTTATGATCATTTAATCACTTTATTAATATTTTTATAAAGTGATATTATAATCACTTAACTCTATTTTTATTAAATATTAAAGTCAAAACTTTATTATTAACTTTTATTCAAATTCCATCACCTAGCCTCCCCCAAACTAAAAACTGAACGTTGTCACCTATCCAAGGATGATGACTGGATGTGGCAGTGCAACTAGCAGTCTCCTCCTAAAAAGTAGGGATGCTCCTAAAAATTAGGAGACTGTCTCAAATCGATGATAAACACTCCTAAGCCACTTTGTTATGCTCCTCGACCCTCCAATGGTCAAACAGTCAACTGACAATCTCCTAAAAAATAGGAAATTGCCCCAAAATGCCCAAAACGTCTCCAATACTCCTCAAAAGGTCACCAACCCCCAAATAGGCTCCCTATCCACCATGTTAGCCCACGAGAACCCTAATTATAGGCTAATACATGCTGACAACTGGATTGTCTAAGGAAGGGACATCACACCAACTCGTGTGAATCCTAGAAGGGAGATTTGTAGTACAGGAGATGAACACAGGTGGTAAGGATTGATTGTGGTGGCGGCGGATGGCACGTGTCTCGAACAAGGCTTCAATTTGAAATTTTTGGTAGATGGGACACAATACTCGCTACTTTCTATATTTGTCAAGGGAAACAAAGAGAAGTTTTTCAAAAAAGGTGTTATTGAATACTACATAGCTGGTGAGGTCCAGGTTTTTGAAGCTCTTTAATGCTTCATTTAATGAGTCTTGTGGCAGTGTGGTGGCCGTGGAGATTATTTGATTTGCAAACGTGTCAAGTTGGTTTGTGTTTTGGGTGTTCCTCTTTTTCGTCTTTGTGAAGCTTTGAGAAATTGGCAGTGCAGAGTGTCATTGGCGAGAGCGACATGGAGGCAAACTTTTCCATGCAATCCTCCAAACCAATGGTCGCTTTCTGGGGACGAACCTTAGATGTACGTTTAACGCATGTTTTCAAATTTGAAGATCGTGATTTTCTCAACAGAATCAAGATTGTTTTGGGAAATGAGTGTATGAATGCCCAATTTCGCTATCGAACCAATGTTGACATTGCTTCAATATTCTTGGCATGGTGCCTTGAATTAGAGTCATGAGAAATAGCGAATTGGTTAATGAATAATTGTGTGAAAGTGGAGTGGTGTCGGGGTATTGAGAGGATGACTGGGATGGCGAGAAATGGAGAGGGTTTTGTGTGCCCTGGCGGCAATTGGTTTCATGTGAGTGAGTTTGCTCCTCCGTTGAAGCCTTTCCTCCTTTAATGTGCTAACTGCAACAAGGAGGTTTGTGGGGCATCTGCTCAGATTGGAATGAACGAAGTTAAAGAATATCTGAGGTTAAGGGAAGCGCAAAGTATCAAAGAAGAGCTAGCAAAATTGGGGCCGCACGTCGAGAATATGCTACCAACAGTTGAGGTGTCTCCTACTAAGCGTAAAAGTGGGTGGCCAGTGGGCTCGACGAAGGCAAAGATGGCTCGTCCTCCGCAAGGTTGTGAGACCTCAAGTCACAGGGAAGTCTCGAGAAAGACTGAAAACATGCAAGCACAGGATGAGATGGTGGACGCCAAGGGCAAAGTTGTTCAAGAGGCAAGTTAGAAATGTTGATTTCATAGTATAGGTGCAATAAATTTTGTATCTGGGGGTGAGCCCCTTTTTGTATTATGGCGAGTAGTTTTGGGTGGTCGAAGTAGGGATAGATTGTTGTTGCAGGCAAACTTTCTTAGGGGGCTGTTTTTTAATAAGTTTCATGATATTTCTACAGACTATGTACCTTTCTTTTTAATTCAATATAATGCTCTATTAACCAATCAAAAAAAATAGAACAAAGGATGTAGAGGAAGAAAACAAGTAAGAAATGACAACATTTAAATTACACAGTCCAACACAAATTACAAGCATTGTGAAAACACTTATATAAGGGCTGAAGCCAAATGGAGCAAAAAGATCCTCATTGTTCAGCTCAAGACTACCTCCATAGGCTCAAATGCGACGTAGGAAAATAGACAACACCTAAAACAAGTGAGAAGGGAGGATTTGTATTTTTTGCACTGTAAGGGTGATGGAGGAGCATTTCATCCTTGAATGTCCAAAGTGCGCAGGCATCCAAGCTATATATAGGAAAACAGTGAGGCAATTCCATGGTATAGTTATTTGAGGAAAACAAATAAAAGATCGTAAGAAACAACCTTTTAACTGGTGTCGTGTGTACTAGTGATCAGTTAAGACTACTGGTACACTATGTGATACCATAGACCTTTTGATCTCGTAATCATAATTAAAATCATTTCATTTCATTTCGACAAGCCTTTCTCTATTATATGTTCTAACTTGTTTTTTCATATACTACCCTGCAATACATATATTCCAGATTCACCGGGCCTTTTCCAGAAGCCATTCTCTATTATATGTTTACTCGTCAAATACTATGCTGCACTATATATATTCTATCTTAGGCTTTCTTTGATCTCGCGGATCTTAAAAATCAAATCTAATCTAATTTTCTCTTCTATTTTATATTTTGAATTAAAAGTCTAAATTTCAGTCATATATAAGGAGTTCAAATATCTAATTTAACTGTGCGAAAATGAAAGACAAAACACATAACTGATGATGGTTGAAAAAGGAAAGAATAAGAACCTGAAAATTTTTCGTGACAATTCAAAATGGTGTGTTCTAGAGACGAATTTGGGCGGCTTGCCTACATTTCACACCAGTAACATGTTTACTTTATCACAATTGTTGGCAAACATGATTACGTAAATCAGAGATGGAGAAGAAAGCTGTAGAAATTAGGGTTTGAGTTTACCCCGAAGGGATTCTGCCAAGAATTCATTTCCAATGAAGGTTGATCCCACCGGGGAGAATATCCATACAGGCGCCGATAGAGAAAATCACCCGCCAAAAGATTTCTAGTTGCTCCCAGAGCTGGGCTATAATATTTAAATTTGGATTTCGATTTATTGTTAATCAGGAGAGGGCTAATTACTAGAGATTATGATAAATCTGATGGCCGTATTCAGGTATTTTTTCCGTATACATAATTAAAATTTTAAAAAGATTTATTGTTTAGAAGAAGAGGGTTAACAAGTAGTGATAGGATAGGCAGCTTAAGTTTGAAGGCTGTATTTAGGTATTTCGTTTTATATATAATTAATATTTTAAAAAGATATTAAAGGGTCTTAGTTCAATTGACTGAATAGAGTTGGTGAGGGTGATAGTATGTTTTTAGACCATATCATGTATCATGGTTCAAAATCTTGAAAGGTATGATATAAGAGATGAGACCAAGAACGTGTCTAAATGATTTTGGTAGAATGAATACTCTTTACTCCTTAGCCCGTAGTGAAGGTTGTATTTAGGTATTTCGTTTTATATATAATTCATATTTTTAAAAGACATTAAAGTGCCTTAGTTCAATTGATTGAATACAGTTGGTGAGGGTGATGGTATGTTTTTGGATCATATCATGTACCATGGTTCAAAATCTTGAAAGGTATGATATAAGAGATGAGACCTAGAATGTGTCTAAATGACTTTGGTAGAATGAATACTCCTTACTCCTTAGCTCGTAGTGAAAAGGTATTAGCATGGGCTCATGCTCCTAAATCATGTATCAAAATGAACTTATGGATGATATAAGATCCTCCCAAAAAAACATAGGACGTTATGAAAGAGGAGATTTTGGATTTGTTTTTAAGTTTTTATTTAAAATATCTTAATATTTAAAGGACAATTTTATATAAATAATTTTTATTAAAAAATTATTTGATAGGCAAGCTCAATCATCAAATTTAGGTCTTAAGTGTACTATTGCAAATAGTTGATAAGCATAAATATTTATAGTCATGAGATTAACACTTTAAATTTGTATTTTAAGACTTATTTCATATGGTGCTTGTCATCAAAGCTACAAATATTTACATTTATCAATCATGTAAAGCACCCCATAGTTTGGATAGGTCATTTATAGGTTGAGAAACTATGGTTTTCCCCCACCCCCTTTTCGTCAAGATAGCCCCGACATTCACTATCCTCTCTTAATACAATCCATTAGTTCATCCATCATGTCCTAATCAAGTATCGGGACGAGCCATTTGATAGTACCTTTACATGATGTAATTAGTTTTCAAGAATTTTACGAGTGATTATTCAAAAGATTTTGGTGATTCCATGACAAATAAACAACTTTGAAAGTTTTTTAATTTATTAATGTTGATGACGATTTACATAAATACTCAACAATGACACAGTAAGTATTAATAATTAGAAGAACAAATTTAGAATTTTCTTTTTCAAGCATGTATATTTTTAATAATAAGATAGATTTTTTTTTAAATACAATACGTAATAAACCTTTTTAAAATTGTATTTTTCTTCCTTCATTAATGAGGATGGAGGTGTTAAGACACTCAATGCTAGACTAACAACAAAATGGTCACCACCATAAGATGGGTGGTATAAATTAAACTTCAACTAGATAGCAAGAGGTAATTCGGGCACTTCAAAGGTTGGGTGTATTATTAGAGATTGGAAAGGTTTAACAAGAGAGGAGATTGCATGCCAATTATTGAATAGGACTAATAATGAAGTTGAATTCCAAGCGTTGATATTAGGACTAAGACTGGGGATTCAATGTAATATCCCTTGCTCTTGTAGGTGTAGAAATGATAAATTTTTCACACAAGGAATATTGTCAAACAATTCACACACCAAGTATTGGTCTACTGTTCTGAGTTATAGTCTGATCCAATGTTGTTTCCAACACTAAAGACGCTTGCAAAAGATCACATTAATTGTCTAGACTAACAACACATTACATAATGAACTCAATCCAACTCCACTGATACAGATTCATAACTTATCAAAAGTGAAATGCACATCTACAGCTATAGTCATTCAATCAAACAATTGGCATACCATCATATGATGAAGTGACACATAAGATCCGATGCAACCTTATTACTCCTTGTTTTAGGATAAAAGAGTCTCCTTAAAGTGACTTGATTGAATGCCAAGAACTAGACTATTGATAGTGAACTTTCAGATTATCTAAAGACATAGGACAGTCGTTAAGACACGCAATACAACTAACAAATACTAATAGATTTGGATGCCAAAGTGAACCTAATAGAATCGCCTAGTTGAGGAATAGAAGAAGCAAACAATATCGCCAAACTCGAAGCCTCTAGTGACCTAATTCAACCCTCTTGCCAAATTGCCCCAGTTGTTGTCATAAAGATCTAAGAATTAATGATCATCAATTGCAAACACTTTAAATATTCTCCTAGAAAGATAGCCTTCCATTCTTTAATGCAGCAATGTCATTATTGATGAGGATTGATGCCAAATGGATGTGTTTTGAGCAAATTGAAGGGTGGATGTTGACTGCCACAATTTTTGGTCTCAGACTAATATGTCAATGATCCTTCCACATTTTACCCTCAAATTGTCTTAAATAGAATTGCCTAACACCTTCAAAAATATTGTTGGCCTCAAATAAAGTTTTTGATGCTCAAACAAGATGGTTAGAGCAAAATTATAGGGATGGGAGGTAAAGCTCGATTTGCTTCAGACCTATTCCATGACCAGTAATCTCCCAAATTCCACCTTCAATTTGTCTTCTACTGAAATTGCCTTCCTTTCCAAATGTGAATCAATGCACGTGTATGTCAAAGTGATGAGTTGTAACACCATTCACCCAAAGTTGAAGTCTTCAACAAAATCATACACCATGAAAATATGATATCAAACTCAATTAGCTCAGTATGAAGGACTGAGTGTCCCTCACTCTCAAAGCAACCCTTCAGAGGATCTCTCACCCCCTTAGTTATGTGGATCAAAGGGAGGTTTCGTTCCCTAAGACCAAATCTACGGACAATCCTTGGATCCACAACCACAATACAAGAGAAGATAACAAACAACTGATAATCAACCATGAATTACCCTCCTCTATTTATTCTTTTCATATCCCATCATAAGATTCCTTCTAGAAGATCCCCTCCTTATCGGGTTATTACACTTTATTATTTCTTAAGTGACTTTTAATTTTTTTTTGTTTTATACTCAAGTCACTTTATTAATTTAATAAAATACAATGTCATTTCACTTATGTTTTAAATGAATATAATGAGATGACTTATATAATATTAAATTAAATAATTTCCCCTTATTTCTCCAAAAATCTAGCACAAATAATTCCAGGCCAAAATCGGGGACATTACATTCAAACAAAGATATCTAAGCTTGAAATCAAAGGGGACCCATCGTTGGTTATCAATGTTATTTAATCAAATTGATTACATTATTGATGGTTAGATGTAATGCTAAGAGAAGTAAAAGAACTCTTGGACCTTTTTCAAGAAACCACTATCAACCATGTATATAGGGAGGCCAACAAAGAGGCCAATAATCTTTCAAACAAAGCTACAAATGGAGAAAATTACTATGAATATATGAACCTGCTAGAAATAATAGCCAACTCGTATGCGATAACGCATGAACCAAGTGAGCTCGAATCATTTTTTATTACATTCTTCATGTGTTTTGGAAGTGATTAGATAGGGTTCTATTAGTAATGATAACACTAAGGAATGACATCCTCCTCGACGAACTAGGAGTAATTAAACTCAAAAATCAAGGATATCCAAGTGGTCATCTCACTGTTTGTCTAGCCCACTCGCTGTATGTGATGAAGTATGAAACCATTTAGCTCAAATCATTTTCAATTACATTCTTCATATTTTTTGAAAGTGATTAGATAGGGACCTATTGTTAATGATAACACCGAGGAACAACATCCTCTACGAGAAATTGGGAGTATAGTATAAAGTTTCTAAATTTCTATTGTGTATTATTATTAAAATAAATATATAGTATAAATTTTCTAAATTTGTCCAAGACTTTTCAAATCAATAAAAATTCAACTATCATCCCTCAGCTATACAAAAAGACCTACCATAGCTCAAGAATACATTTAAAAATACCCACCACCCACCCAAAAATACATCATATGCAAATTGACCCACATTCATAAGCTTCGTAACAGAATTTTTAGTTTAATGACTACATATAAACAAAATCATACTAATTTTGAATTTTCTTTTTCTTCGTTTGTAGCCGCTTGCCCCAGTAATCTTTTTTTGCCAAACTTGAGTAACTTCCTCGCAGTCATTTGCCCCTCGACATCACCAACTTGCTACTGTAGGGGAAGAGCACCAGTAGCCATCATAGCTAGCTTCGTGCACCCATAGATCCTAAACGATACATCGAATTTTGATTTTTTTTTAATTATCTTCGTATGCGACTTAACTTCTTAAACCTATTGATCTAGCTTCTGGGTAGTAACGATCCAATCTTTAGGGGTCGTTATGCGTCGAAAGGTCAAAAAGTGGTCATTTCAAAGTGTCGCCCGATACTTGACCTCTTTTCTGCCAATACCCGCACACCAAAAGGCCAATATCCATTTATAAAATACCTAAAAAGTAATATATTTTTCACCTTTTTATAAAAAAAAATTAACTTAAAAAAATTATCACATGCATATATGTGAGATTTTGCCAAGATCAACGACACAATGAAAAGTATAAAAATAGAGACAAAAGAATGACAAGAACAAACTGTATTCTCATCAACATGAAAATGATCAACTGGATTCACCAATACAATGAATATAGGCCTGCTTATATAGGCAAGGCCATATAGATGTACGAGCACACAATCATGACATGTGGATAAATGAGAAACAAGGGTAGGTAAGAAATACTAGGGTAGGTAGGAGAAATAATATAATATTCCACAAGAGGTGGATGACCCATCGAATGTGGAGTGTAACAACAAAACAAGACCACAAAAGGTGGAATTTCTCCTACAAGCTCTATCCCTATGTACACACTTCCCTAAGTGTCTCAAATCCAAACTATGAAGAAATGCATTATCCTAAGTTAACTTAAGTAAAGTGTAATAATATCCATAATGAATATTTATTTACACCAACAACCCCCCTTAAGTGCAACTTAGGGGAATGAAGACTCAAATCAACAATGCAAGATGGATCCCGGCTACTAGGCTATGATAGGTACCCATGTACAATATGCAAATGCAAGAAAAACCATGCAATGCAATCTCTCACAAACGGAGAAAAGGAGAAAACCCAGTGGGAAAAAACTCCCCCCCAAAAGAGAGATGAAAGTACAAAAGACTCTCAAAGAAGAAGGACAAAACCTCAAACAGGAAAAAGTCCCCCCCCCCATAAGAGAGGAAGGAGAAGTCAGCTGACCCCCCCCTAATGACACATCCCGCACCCCCAAGAGAGCTCGCAACTGTTGGAACTTACTCTCGGTGAAAGGTTTGGTGAATATGTCTGCAACCTACTCTACTGTAGGACAATACTGCAAATCAATGACCTGCTCCTGAATCAACTCTCGGATATAGTGCATATGGATCTCGATGTGTTTGGTGTGCTAATGTTGGACCGGGCTCTTTGAGATAGCAATAGCACTCTGATTGTCGCAATGTAGAACTGTCGACCGTGGAGTGGTGAACCCAAACTCTGTGAGAATCTGCTGAAGCCAAATGGTCTCAGTCGTCGCGTTAACAGCGCCTCGATACTCAGCCTCAATCGAAGAAAGAGCAATAGCATGCTGCTTCTTGCTCTGCCAACAAATGGGGCATGAACAAAAGTGAAAACTGTAATCGGAAGTAGACTTACGATCGTCAAGATCGGCAACCTAATTAGAGTTTGTGTAACCAACCAAGCGAAGTCTTATGTCTGCTACATAGTGAATCCCATAGTGATGTGTACCCTGGATGTAATGAAGGATGCGTTTGGTAGCTTTCCAATGAAGCTCATGTGGTTCCTGCATGAAGTGGGAAACCATGCCAGCAGCAAATGAAATATCAAGGTATGTATGGGTCAAGTAGATGAGACTACCCACAAGCTGACGATACAAAGTGGAATCAACTGGTGGAGAAGAACATTGAGCCTCAAGCTTGACTCCAGAAAGAAAGGGAGTCGGTGCAGGCTTACAATCAGCCATATGAAAGCGTGCAAGTAGATCAAGAGCATACTTGGGCTACGATAGTGTAATCCCGGAAGGTGACTGTGAAATCTGTATCCCGAGAAAGTAGTGCAAAAGACCCAAGTCAGTCATAGCAAATATGTCATGCAAAGTAGATTTGACCCTGCTAATGATGGATGTGATACTCCCTGTAATGATCAAATCATCAACATAGAGCACAAGTATCAAGTGAGAGTCATCCTGTCGCAAAATATAGACATTCGGATCATAATGACACCTGGTGAATCCAGTTGATCATTTTCATATTGATGAGAATACAATTTGTTCTTGTCATTCTTTTGTCTCTATTTTTATACTTTTCATTGTGCCCTTGATCTTGGCAAAATCAAGGGCACAATGAAAATATTTCCTTAGTCTGCAAACCAAGGAAGTATCCTGGATGAAACCCTATGGCTGCTCCATATAAATCTCCTCATCAAGGTCACCATGAAGAAAAACACTCTTCACATCCATCTGATGTACAACCCAACCATGAGCTGCAGCAATAGCAAGTGTCAAGCGAATGGAGTTCATCTTGGCTACGGGCGCAAAGGTCTTAGTATAGTCAACACCTGCTACCTAGGAGAAACCTTTCGCAACAAGCCGAGCCTTGTACTTATCCACACTACCATCCGCTGCATACTTGGTCTAATAGATCCACTTACATTGAACCATATTTCTCCCCTTAGGGAGATGGACTAAATCCCATGTGTTGTTCCTCATCAACTATACTCTTCCTCAAGAACCCCTGGTGCCTCCCGAAATGTCTGTGGATCGGAAGCGATAGCAATGAATGCATGTGGAAGATCCTAATGTTGTGATCGAGTTCTCCGTGTATCTAAAGGATCGCCAACAAGAGAACCCACGGACTCAAGTGTCTGCCGAGCCCAACGAGGTCTAGGTGGAGGTGGAGAAGGAGGCTCCTCAACTGCAAGTGGACCCTACGGAGGTGTAACCTTGCGAGTCAGAGTTGAAGGAGTCTCATCATTTGAATCACTAGCATCACTATCCACAATGGAGGAAGGTGAAGGAGGCAGAGAGGCTAAGCTAGGAGAGATTTCCTCAAAGTGAACACTCCTCTCAATGAACACCTCATGTCTCTCAGGATCCATCAATCTATATGCCTTAACACCCTCAGGATATCCAGCAAATATGCAAGGCTGACTCTGAGGTTCCAATGCCTTGCATTTCTACGGAGGTATGCGAGCCCATGTTGGACACCCAAAGACTCTGAAATGTCTCACAATCGGTTTTCTACCAGCCCAAGCTTCAAAAGGAGTAATACCTTGCAAAGCTTTGTGAGGAACCCGATTCTGGATGTGTGTGGCACAACTAATAGCCTCGGCCCAAAAAGTGGGATCAAGAGAACGTGCATGAATCATACGGCTAGTCATTTCTTTGAGAGTTCTATTCTTGCTTTCTGCAACTCTGTTTTGCTGTGGAGTGTATGCTCCAGAATGCTGAAGATCAATCCCCTCAAATGTACAAAAATCCTCAAGTCTCTTGTTCACATATTCCCTTCCATTATCTGTACGAAGAATCTTCACCACTTTCTCGAATTGCCTCTCCACACTAGTCTTGAAGTCCCAAAATCTGTCAAATACTTCACTCTCATGAATAAGAAAGTAGACCCAAGTGAAGCGGGAGTAGTCATCAATGAAGGTGAGGACATAGCGGGCCTTACTAATTGAAGGTGCTAGAAATGGACCTGCTACATCGCTGTGAACAAGTTGAAGAACTTCCAAAGCTCTCCAAGCTTTCCCTTTATCAAAATTTTCCTCCGGATGCTTGCCCATGGAACAACCTGAACATACACCCTTTGAAAAACTGATTCGAGATAGACCTGTGACCATGTCTTTAGTGCAAAGCTGCTAAAGATAGCGGTAGTTGAGGTGATGAAACCGCTCGTGCCATAGCTTACTTTCTGAATTTGAATGAGTAAGCAAGGCCCTAGAAGGTGAACTTGGCACAAAGTGGGAGAATGAATAAAGCCTTGAGTTGTCATTGACTTGTCCCACTACTACCAAGGCATCATCATCAAGTTCCTTTACCACAACTGAATCTAGTGTAAACTCAACCTTTTTCCCATTCCCATAGTGAGTGATTTGGTAGATAGAGAGAAGGTTGGTAGACAAGTTAGGAACATAGAGAACATTCTCAAATGTTCCATCATCCATGACAACTGAACCTTTCCCTTCAACCTCTACTTGTGTATCATCACCTATGTAAATGTGAAGTACCTTAGATGGCTCCAATGAAGAAAACTGCTCCTTTGTAGAACCCATGTGATATGAAGTACCCGGGTCAAGTATCCACTGTGTGAAGAACCTGCTGTAGCCACGAATGCTTGCCCTTTTCCCTTAGAACGTGAGGAAGAGGAAGGAGATGAATCCTTCTTTGTTTAGGCGGATGGCAAGTTAATGTTATTTTTCTTAAGAAGATTAGTTAACTCATCAACTTGTTCTGTGTGGCATCGATGCTCATCATGACCATACTTCTTGCAATATGCACAAGTTGGTTTATCCTTCTTAGGTGGTGTCCCCTTCTTGGAAGAGGATGAAAAATCGCCTTGTGATGGAGAGGATGATTGTCATTTTTCCTGTTGTGGTTGTGACTTAGATTGCTTCTTCTTCTTGTTGGAATCTTTGCCTTGACTTCCTTGATTCCCTTGATTAGCCACCAAAGCCTTGGACTTTGAAGACTTGAGAAACCCCATGTTCAACAACTTAGATTGTTCCAATATCAACATTTATGTGAAAGCATTGAATGAAGGCATAACATAGGAACTCCCCACTGTCAAACGATGAGTTTGGAAGCTAGACACAAATGCTGCATATTCTAGTGCAAGCTTGTCCAACAAGTTGAATATCAACTACGCATCCTTTTTGTCAATTCCACAATCCTTAAGCTTTGCTCTTAGCTCATTTGCTTTGGTGACATAATATTGGATTGTATCAAAACTCTTGGGATCCAAGTTGGTGAGCTCACTGTCAATCTTATAACCTTTGATTTCATCAACTTGACCATACAATTTCTGAAACATATCCCAAGCATCTTTGATTGTAGTACACTTTTCAATATGAAAGATGAGGTCATTTGATACATACTTGTGCAAAGTTCCAAGAGCCATGCAATTATTAGTGAGCCATTCTAATTAAGCATTAGGATCGGCCTTAGGATCAGGTGGTGCTTCTATTGTTCCATCTATGTAATGCGTGAGACCTTTTTCCATTAATTTGCTCCATACTTTAATTTTCCATGATGCATAATTATGTGGAGTTAAAGGTGGAAATTTATGAGGACTCATTGCAACAAAAATGAAAGAGCACAAGGAAAGAGAGGCACAATCACACAAGACACCCCCCCCCAAAAAAAAAAAAAATCACTCAATCAAAGAACCCCCCCAAAAGTGATGATTTGACACTTTATA
Source organism: Cryptomeria japonica (assembly GCF_030272615.1). Lineage (NCBI taxonomy): Eukaryota > Viridiplantae > Streptophyta > Pinopsida > Cupressales > Cupressaceae > Cryptomeria > Cryptomeria japonica. Next base: position 280,702,150 of record NC_081406.1, on the reverse strand, counting down.
CTTAGTGCATGTACAATGGGCCACTTGCAAAAAATGGCAAAGTGGACTTTTGATTTCAATTTTACAACTTCCTCAATAAGGCCAAGAGACTCAAAATAATAATGCAAGAGATCTAAACTAAGATCCAAGCAATTTACAAGTACCAAATAGGCCAAATAAGACCAATATCTGAAAGTACAATTTCTACTTAAAATCTCTAAAATTTGATCATAGATTATGAAATTAGATGAAAAAACATGCACTTTCAAAAAAAATGACACTTGAAAAGGAGGTCGTATGAGCTCAAACGAGACCTTTGAAGTTGCAGAATTGAGGATTGGACAGGTACAGCTGAGAGAATCTGAAAATTCCAAAAACCTTGTGCACCAAAACCAGAAAATAACCATAGCATTGCGAAGAGCATGAAAAATTATCCCAAATCAAAAAAAAAATGCACACAAAAAGGAGCAAATTTGAGCAAGTTATGGGCCTCCAAAGTTGACCCAAAAATCAAAACTGCTCAACGGAGAGGGGTCTAAAATTTTCCAAAGAAAATGTTGACTGGGTGCTGACTGAGCATTGCTGACTAGGTAGAAGGTACGAATCCCAAAAATATTTTTTATTTTTTTGAAAAAAATCTAAAAATTCCGTACCGTACCGCCCGAATTGGGCAGAAAATTTCCTCCACACCCAAAAATCGATTTTCGCCAAAATAGGTCAAATTTATACTCGATTTTTATGGAAATGGCCTCCCAGAAGCAATGGTGAGGTTGAAAATGCTCCAAGATGCCTCCAAAGATTGCAGTTCCTTAGATCCAAAAATAGAAGCCTTTCACGATGTCTCCAAAAACCAATCAATGAAGCCCCAATGGCTCTGATACCATGTGAGATTTTGCCAAGATCAAGGGCACAATGAAAAGTATAAAAATAGAGACAAAAGAATGACAAGAACAAACTGTATTCTCATCAATATGAAAATGATCAACTGGATTCACCAATACAATGAATATAGGCATGCTTATATAAGCAAGGTCATATGGATGTATGAGCACACAATCATGACATGTGGGTCAATGAGAAACAAGGGTAGGTAAGAAATACTAGGGTAGGTAGGAAAAATAATATAATATTCCACAAGAGGTGGATGACCCACCGAATGTGGAGTGTAACAACAAAACAAGACCACAAAAGGTGGAATTTCTCCTACAAGCTCTATCCCTATGTGCACACTTCCCTAAGTGTCTCAAATCCAAACTACGAAGAAATGCATTATCCTAAGTTAAGTAAAGTGTAATAATATCCATAATGAATATTTATTTAGACCAACAATATAATTTAAAATATTATGAATATAAAAATGTTTAAAATGGGTGGTCAAAAAACATTTTGACCACCCATAACCCCCTTCCTGCGTAGGTATGGTGGCCCCGTGTGGCACAAACTCCCGCTATCTTTTTTGCCCTAAAAACTTAGGGAAATGAATATTTTTAGTTGCATTTTCTTCACTTGTAACCTCGTGTCTTCGTCGGCGGCCTCCTCTACGACCTCTTCTTCACTCGCAACCTCGGCCTCCTCTACAACCTCCTCGTCGGCTTGCTCCTAGGTAACGATCACTCTTCCTCCTTGCATATTGGATGTCCAATGATGGTTTTGCTCCTTTGCAGCTGCATTATGCTTTGTCTATTGATGATTTCTTCGTATGCGGTTTAGGGTTTCATTTCAATGTTGTTACAGTTTAATAATGTCGAAATCCTGACACACAATGGCAAAACAATTGAATATCTCTTCGTTTACTTCGAAACCCCTTCATTATTTTTCATTTCATTTTTGGGTTGCATTGTTAAATGGTGTTTCTCTGTTTATAATTCTGAAATCCTCACAAAGAATGGCAAAATAATTGATTAATATTCATAATTGTTCGAGACCCCTTCATTATTTATCATTTCTTTTTATGGGTGTGTTGTTAAGTGGTGTCTCTTTGTTTATAATGTCGAAATCATTACAGTGAATGCGAAAAAAATTGATTATTGTTCATAATTGTTCGAAACCCCTTCATTATGTATCATTTCCTTTTATGGGTAACTTGTTAAATGGTGTCTCTTTGTTTATAATGTCGAAATCATTACAACGAATGCAAAAAAAATTGATTATTGTTTATAATTGTTCGAAACCCCTTCATTATTTATCATTTCATTTTATGGGTGCGCTGTTAAATAGAGTCTCTTTATTTATAATGTCGAAATCATTACAGTGAATGCGAAAAAATTGATTATTGTTCATAATTGTTCGAAACCCCTTCATTGTTTATTATTTCTTTTTATGGGTGCGTTGTTAAATGGTGTCTCTCTATTTATAATGTTGAAATCATTATAGTGAATGCGAAAATAATTGATTATTGTTCGTAATTGTTCAAAACCCCTTCATTATTTATTATTTCCTTTTATGGGTGCGCTGTTAAATGGTGTCTCTCTATTTAAAATGCCAAAATCATTACAATGAATGTGAAAATAATTGATTATTGTTCATAATTGTTCGAAACCCCTTCATTATTTATCATTTCCTTTTATGGGTGCGCTGTTAAATGGTGTCTCTCTATTTATAATGCCGAAATCATTACAGTGAATGCGAAAATAATTGATTATTGTTCATAATTGTTCGAAACCCCTTCATTATTTATCATTTCTTTTTATGGGTGCGCTGTTAAATGGCGTCTCTCTATTTATAATGCCGAAATCATTACAGTGAATGCGAAAATAATTGATTATTGTTCATAATTGTTCTAAACCCCTTCATTATTTATCATTTCTTTTTATGGGTGCGCTCTTAAATGGAGTCTCTCTGTTTATAATGTCGAAATCATTAGAGTGAATGCAAAAATAATTGATTATTGTTTGAAACCTCTTCATTATTTATCATTTCCTTTTATGGGTGCGTTGTTAAATGGTGTCTCTCTGTTTATAATGCTAAAATCATTACAATGAATGCGAAAAAAAATGATTATTGTTCATAATTGTTCAGAACCCCTTCATTATTTATCATTACACACACACACACACGTGTGTGTGTGTGTGTGTGTGTGTGTGTGTGTGTGTGTGTGTGTGTGTGTGTGTGTGTGTGTGTTGTTAAATGGTGTCTCTCTGTTTATAATGTTGAAATCATTACAGTGAATGCAAAAAAATTGATTATTGTTCAAAATTATTCGAAACCCCTTCATTAATTATCATTTCATTTTATGGATGCGTTGTTAAACGGTCTCTCTGTTTATAATGCCAAAATCATTATAGATAATGCAAAAAAGATTGATTATTGTTCATAATTATTCGAAACCCCTTCACTATTTGTCATTACATATATACATATATATACACACACACACATGTGTGTGTGTGTGTTATTGTCGACATATAACAACCTTCTCACATACACGTGGCACAAATTCCCACTATCCTTTTGGCCCTAAAAACTTAGGGAAATGAAGATTTTTTGTGGCATTTTCATTGTTTGTTGTGCCTTCAATTTGTTAATATACTCACTGTAAATAATATTATCAGGCATACCATATATTACTTCCAATAAATTTCATATGAGAAATACAACAACATCATTCAACCATTTACTCATTTGAGAATAAATCTGCATTTTAATACTATATCAACAATATCCACTTTTAGTCACATCACAGTTACATGTTCCACTCATGCATCTCGTGCTTCTAGTTTCTCTCCTTGTTATATAATGTTTCAAGTTATGTACCTATGTGTGTGTGTATTTATATATATATACACACACAACACCATTTTTTTTTGTTGAAAGATGTTCAATGATGTAATTGTTCACTATCTAATAGAATATCAACAATATCCAATTTTCAATCACATCACAGTTACATACTGAACTCCTGCATGGCTTTTTTGAGTTCTTTGGATATATGGTTATTGTTTATATTATCATGCATACAAAAATAGAGACACAATACCATTTTATTTTATTCAAATATGTTCAATGATGAGTTGCAGAAATAGATTTGTTTTTCATCATTTATCTCAATGGCATTGAGGGTTTCATTTCAATGATTTGTCTCTGTATATATATTTATATGATAGCATTTTTATTTTGTTGGAAGATGTTCAATGATGAAATTGTTTGCTATCTAATAGAATATCAGCAATATCCAGTTTCCAATCACCTCACAGTTACATATTTTACTCCTGCATCTCATGCTTTTAGTTTGTCTCCTTGTTATATATAGTTTCAAGTTTTGTGCCTATATGGTTATTGTCCATATATATGTATGCACATACATACATATACATACATATACATATACATATATGTATGTATATGTATATGTATATGTATATATATACATGTGTATATATACATGTACATGTGTACATGTATATATATATATACATGTACACGAAGAAACACACAATAGCATAATATGTTCTATAACGTTGATTGTTTTGAGTTCTCTGGCTATATAGTTATTGTCTGTGTGTGTGTGTGTGTGTGTGTGTGTGTGCGTGTGTGTGTGTGTACACGAAGAAACACACAATAGCATAATATGTTCTATAACGTTGATTGTTTCGAGTTCTCTGGCTATATAGTTATTGTCTATGTATATTTTTATATGTATATGGACAATAACCATATAGCCACAAAACTTGTTGTAATCAACAACAGTTTCCTTATTCAAGGGCGGTCATTCAGATTGGTACACACAAAATAACTAAATTCCTTCTACAGTCAATGTTAAATGTTATAAATCTTTCAATTTAAATTATACTATTTTCAGTAAACCAACATTTCTTTCAATATAGTCACTGTAAATAATATTAATAGCCATATTGGATGTCCAATGATGGTTTATGCTCCTTCGTAGCTGCATTATGCTCTGTATATTGACGATTTCTTTGTATGCGGTTTACAATTTCATTTCAATGCTCTCTTATAGTTTAATGTGCCTATATGTTTATTGTCCACACACACACACACATACATATATGGTTATCGTCCATACACACATACACACTCACACATATTCATGTGTGTGTGTAGAAGAAAACTGAACAATTCGAAGCAATGGAGGTCTGCATATTCAATATGACATGAACGATTGTTTCGCACAAAAATTCAAATTTGAAAATTGCTAGCTACCACAATTGAATGCATTGCACATTCAAATTATATTATAAGACAAAATTTACCATGTCACTTTCATTACAATCCAATTCATTGCATATTTCTGAGTTCTGCAAATTCCCTTTGCACATTCCTTAGGTAATTATTTGTTTGCAATATGTATGTATGTATGTATATGTGCATATATGCAATTCTATGTACATGTGCATATGTATGTAGGTGGATAAGTATATGTATGTACTTATGCATTTGAATATGTATGTATGAACATGTAAAGATTGTATGCATGTTGTCAAATGTTAAAGACGGTCAAAAATTTGTTCTGCATTCAATAATGTATGGATGATTTGTTGTTACAACATTACGCTACCCTCGATTATTATTGTTTTTTGCAAGCATCCTAGAGCATCGAGGGAAGAACCATACTTGTGGAAGATCATCATATCAATGTAAATGTGTTTATTAACACACTTTAATTCTTTGGAGATTATGCCTTTAATGCTTACATTTTATATTAATTTGTGTAGATATCTTAGGTAGTTATGCATTTCTTATTAAATGTGTTTCTTAACACACTTTAGTTTGCTTTGCATTTTGTTGTGATTGTTATGGCAGGCAATGATCTAGGAGTCACTATGTCGAAGACAATAAGCATTCCTCTCAGGTAAAGTCACTATGACTTTACTTTGGCAATGATCTAGTAGACAATGCAATTTGTGAATTGTTTACGTTTCATTTTCTGAATTGTTTGTGTATATGGTGAAAATGGATAACAATAACAACGATATTGAAAAGCTAAATGAATTCAACCACAAAACCCTAGCCCAACAACAACAAAGATCCACCATAACATATGAAGATTACCTAAGACAATGCAAATTAAACGAAATCACAAAGATTATACCATCACATGTCCAATAGGGTTTGGATCTCCATTCTTCCTATCTCCATTGACTTGCTTGATATATTTGCTCTCAGATTTTATGTGCACAAGAGCTCAACAAAGAACGGAATGTGGTTGCAAGTAGGATCGTAGTGTAGTCAATTGATCAAGTAGTTCATTAGGTTTTGATAATGAAGGAAGCATCTCCTTATATAGAAGACACAATATGAAATGGAGGGATAAGATTAAGAGGTGTAAAAGGAGGTCGGCTATGATTAGAGGGTAGGTAAAAGAAACAATAAAATAATGAAAGGGGTAGGTAGTGTATGAATTAAGAGACGAATGACATGTGTCATGGGTAGAAAAGGCTAATGAATTAATTAAATAAATAAAGATTTATTTAATTAATAGATGAAGTGGGATAATTAAATAAATAAAATATTTATTTAATTTAGGAAAAGGACAATTTAAATAAATAAATGTATTTATTTAAATGAGAAATAAGGCTAGAAGAGGATAAATGAATTAATTAAATAAATAAATATTTATTTAATTAATAGAAGAATTAAGCTTAGATAATTAAATAAATAAAATATTTATTTAATTAGACATGACAATTTTGGGTGTTTACATTTTGCCTCTCTTGGAGACAATGCGGCTTGTCGCGTTGTTTCAAAGAAGATAATATGAACTGATACAGAGTTGCCCCAAGATGGGAATGATATGCCCCCTCGAGAGATTGGATGAAAATGTCTGGAAAGGTTGTAGACAATCTCTCGATAAGAAAGAAAGGCTAGAATGGACTGACCGGATAAAGTGACAAAGTCACGGGATAATGAAGATAGACTCAGGAAACGAGGGCTAGGGCTAGGGTAGGCTATAAGATAGACCACGGGGGAAATACATCCTCGTTGTCATCTACACATCCACAAGAGCAGAGTGCAGAGCGAATATAGAGCAGCAGTAGTCAGCAGCGATGGCCTTTGTTCACAGATTCGACCGCGTTTGCCGTTTCCAGAGGCCAGCAGAGGCAGGAGAGCCGGTAAGTACCGCAAAACCTCCTTGAACTTTGATGCATTTATTGTTGTCATTAATGCATGGTAGATAGAGAAATAAATGCGCTTTAGGTTAGGGTCCAAAAAATGTCCAAAAACATCCAGGCGCGTCTGTGTTGGTGCCAGGCGCGTCTATGTTTGCGAGGCGCGTCTGTGCAGTCTTTAAGCGTGTTTATGTCAGGAAAGCACGTTTATGTCCAAAAATGTGAATTTTTGTCTTTTAGGTCAAATCGGCAGTTCTGTGATGAACATACATTGTCGATTGGATAAGCTACTGAGAGGATACACTCAAGCAGATCCTCTAGGGAAGACTAGGATTGCAAATAGGGCTAGGATTGACAATTCTGTGATAGAACATACGTTGCCAATTAGGAAACTACTCAAGAGGATTCACTCAAGCAGAGGCCCTAGGATAGGATAGATCAAGGCACTTTGTGATGAACAGTGAGTACCAAGATATGAGCAGCACTTTGTGATGAATAGTGAGTGCAAATGTGAGCAACACTTTGTGATGAACGGGGAGTGCCAAACACGTAGTACTATGTGATGAACAGGGAGTACCACTAGGATAGAAGCAACACTTTGTGATGAACAGTGAGTGTCACTAGGATAGATAGCCATATACATTTGGATAAAAAGTATCATTTTGTGATGAACAGTGAATGCCACGATGAATGACATGATTGATTTACTTGACTGCAGGAGTATTTGCCTATGTCGGAGTCACGGGAGAGATTCCCGTCGACTCAGAGATTGCGACCTGAGTTGACATTTGAGGAGCGAGCCGCAATCGAGGGTATGGGATTGAGACATGTTCTGTATGTGCCTGAGTTTCGGGCGAACATGGGACTACTAACTGCACTGGCGGAGAGATGGCACTCCGAGACTTGTACCTTCCATTTGTCGATGGGTGAGATGACAGTCACCCTTGAGGATGTATATAGGATTCTGAGGATACCGATCGATGGGGGGTTGGTTCCCTACGATCGAGATGGAGACAGGGAGGCCCTGAGATGAGTGTTTCAGGATCCAGGACTAGAGATGAGGGCAAGGCATGTGGCTTGGGATACGATGACTGCTACAGGATTGGCGTTGCCAGCAGTGATAGGAGGAGCGATCAATGGGTCCCTGTGTCCTGATAGAGTGACACGAGGGTTGGCTGTGGGTTGGGGAGGAGCATTGGAGACACTGGTGACACAGCACACCAGATATGCCTGAGGACCGTGTGTGCTGGCACACCTATACTATGAGCTGCATCAATTTGTATACCACGGATCAGTGGGATTGGGCTGCGGGGTGACGTTGTTGCAGGTGTGGGCTTATGAGCATCTTCCAGGGATGAGACCGATACATTTCAGAGGCAGAGGTCACAGGCACAGTTTTGTTCACTTGTATGACATGATCACCTCATAGCCACAGATTGGCAGGTTAGAGCACTAGTGGCGGGTGATAGATGATATTGATGTGGTCATATGGGGGCCATACCTAGGATGTGAGCAGTGGGAGGACGATGTTGTAGAGCTTCCCTACACCTTTCGGAGCAGGTACCTAATTGGGCGGACGCCCTATGTGCTGGAGAGGCAGCTAGTGGACAGGGTGGGCAGGCAATTTGGCAAGATTCAACAGATGCCACGGGGTTCAGGCATGTATGCATGGACTGTGAGAGATCAGGCGTAGTTTGGACCCCTATTATCATATGATCAGGCTATTACACAACTTGCAGAGATGATGCCCCTACCCTGGGACATGTGGCCAGAGATTGAGGATGTCGGCATGGATGCCGAGTACACAGCTTACTGGGCTAAGCATCCATTCCCACGCCTGACGGATCCAGGAGAGCTATTAGATGGAGGCGGTGGTGGGGATGATGATGACGATGGAGCTGATGGTGGCAGAGGCCGACGGAGGAGGAGGGGAGTAGTTGGTGAGAGGAGGGTGGCACCGTGGAGGGAGTGTGTAGAGGAGAGGCAGGCTCGGGTGGTTAGAGGTCGCAGTGGATTACCACTGCAAGTGCCAACAGCACAGGGTCCCAGATAGGTGCAGGTACAGGGATAGGGATAGGTACAAATATAGGGACAGGTACCAATACAGGCACTAATACAGGCACAGGCACAAGGGCAGGCACTCGTACAGGGGGAGCCATAAGCAAAGCCACAGGGGGCTGAGGCCGAGGAGGATGAGTTGACGAAGCTGAGGGAGATCTGTCAGGGACAAGCAGATGAGATCTAGGAGTTGGAGAGGGAGAGGGATAGGCTCAGGAGGTGGCTCAAAGATACTGAGCGGGAGCAGGATCAGGCCATTCAGCGCTATACAGAGGCTGAGACAGCACTGAGGGCTAGGAGGCAGGCAGCAGAGGACACAGGGGCCGGATATGCTTATGTCCTGCAGGCAGGGGAGGAGATCAGTTATTGGCGAGATCTCTATTATGGTGCAGTGCCAGCTGATCAGCGGGCGAGGAGCTTCCATAGACCATCATGGACAACGACAGCTACGGGAGGAAGCCAGAGGAGAAGGCATCTAGTGGTGGGGTTATGGGTCCTCCACCACCACCAGATAGAGGGGATAGGAGTGATGATCCTGGGGCAGGTCCTTCAGGGCCTCAAATTCCATCGAGGCCAGGCGGTTCCGAGGGAGGGAGTTCATCATAGCTGTAGAGGGCTCCCTATGTATCAGTATTGTACCATTTTTGTATGATGATTGTAGCTATGTGATTGTAGCTATATGATTTTGACATCATTGTATCATAACACTTTATATATATGAGATGATTCATCTTTGCGGCAGATATATGCATGTGTACCTATGTGATGAGATGTTCTTATGTAATGCTTATGATATGGATGCAAATATGTACATGATGCGATGCCATATTTTTATTCTTTTATGTTTTTAAATGTGTATGCATGATGCAAATGTGAATGTATGAAATGCAGATGAATATGATAATGCAAATGATTATTTACATGATGAGAATGTAAAATGTTCTAACATGTGTTGTGTGCAGGATGTGATGCAATTGTGATACCTATATGTATGTATGAAATACTTATATGTAATAATGCAGGTGAAACTACATGAAATGCAAATATTTTTGGTGTGTCATTATACTTAGTCATGTGATAACAGGCTACACAGACTCGAGAAGGATGATGAAAGTCAATCAAGAAAGGGGGATGAAAGATAGAAGATATGAAAGTGAAATAGCTTCTTGTGTGTTATCACCATTGAGCTTTATTATGGCAAGTAGGTTATGACAATCGAGGCATATGTTTGACCCAGAAAGTCATTGTACTTGTTTGCATGGAGATAAGACAGTCACACACAAGGAATGCCCCAGTTCACACTAGACTCACAGTGTCCTCATATCCTTGGACAAGTCATAGCATTACTAAGAGACAATCCACAGACAACAAAATAAAAATAGGTGACGATACCCCATCCTCGCCTTTCTAGTCAAAAACATCCTGGAGATAGAATCTCTAGTCAGAGACATCCAGGAAAAGCTAAAAGACATGTCACCAAAATATAAAATCAAAAGAAAACCAAGACTCGACACCAACATCCACTGTAGTCCTCAAGTTTAGTGTCTCTTGTCACTTGTATAAGTCTTATTTGATTGTGGTCACAATGTTTACTTTCACAGAAAGGATATATAGCACTGAACCATATGTTGTCTGAGTCTGTTGAAAGATTTGATTTTGTTGAAGCCCATTGTTGCTGCTATGTCTCATCTGAAATTGACTGAATCCATGAAACTGATACTTTATTGCGAAGAAGATGAAACTTTATTGCGGATTGGCGATGCAGATGCTGCTTTTATTGCGAATTGGGCGCGGATAAACTGAAGGAAGCTAGAAGAAACTATATTCCTCGAAACATGTGATGTTCTCAGTTCCACACCCATCACTGGACGTAGGATTTGCCTTAGCCATAGATAGGATCTAATTTATTATGGATGGAAAGGGAGGCTTTATTATGAATGGCTAACCAATCTTAGGTAGATCAATAACAAGCCATGATGGGAATGGGTATGTTTATTATGAATGAATAGGTTGTGAGTGTGTGCAAAGTGAAAGGATGAAAGTGAATCCTGAAGGAGGGAGGAGCAATGTCTCTACACATGGCACCGGTGACCCAGTTTTCACCATGGTACTTGCTTAGGGCGCCACCGAAGTGGTTTTCACCATTGGACGAAATGTTTTCTCTTTACTTTTTTCAATTTTTCAATGTTTTTTGTGTCACAAGGCGCCTATTTGCCAGGTTTTCACCAAGTAACGATTTTTTGTTTTATAATTTTTTTTTAATATTTTTGAAATTTTTTGAATTTTTTTTTGGATTTTTGAAATTAGGATACTTTGAAGAGCTATGTGTAGAACCTACGAAGGTGTGTGCTGTTGATAGGATCCTCCAAAGGTTCACCTTCTGTAGTTGAGAGCTGATATGCCCCAGATCCATATGCTGCTGTAATGATGTAAGGACCAAGCCAGTTTGGTTCGAACTTGCCCTTCTTCTCTCTGTCTTGTTGATTTTTAGGATTTTCTCTAAGAACCAAATCACCTACCTCAAATGTGTGAGGCTTGACTTTGTGATTGTAGCTGCGACTCATTCGTTGTTGGTAAGCCTTGAGATGATTAAAAGCAGTTTGTCTTCATTCATCCAGTAGTTCAAGCTCTTGTAAGCGAGAGACCCTATAGTCTTCATCACTGATGATGTTTTGCAAAGAGACCCGTAAAGAGGGTAGCTCGACCTCAATAGGCAAGATGGCTTCAGCACCATAGACAAGTGAATAGGGTGTAGCTCTTGTAGGTGTGTGGACACTTGTGCGGTAGGCCCAAAGTGCAGGATTAAGTTGGATATGCCAATTACGACCAGCATCATCGACTATCTTCTTTATGATTTTAAGGATTGTTTTATTAGACGCCTCAACTTGGCCATTACCTTGGGGATAATATGGCATGGAGAAATGATGGGAAATATGGAAGCGGTCACAGAGTTCACGAACATCTTAATTTTTGAAGGGACGCCCGTTATCAGTGATAATGGAAACAGGAATACCATATCGGCAAATGATATAGTTGAGGATGAACGTAGCAATCTGTTTTCCAGTGACTTGTATGAGTGGCACGGCTTCAATCCATTTTGTGAAATACTCGGTGGTAGTGATAATGAATTTATGACCATTGGAAGAAGGAGGGTGAATCTTGCCTATGAGATCGAGTCCCCACTGACAAAAGGGCCAAGGAGAGGCAAGTGGTTGAAGTTCTTGTGCGAGCGCATGTATGAGATCTCCATGAATTTGACATTACTTACATTTATTGACAAACTAATATGAGTCGTTTTCCATATTGGGCCAGTAATATCCAGTCCTGATGAGTTTCTTGGCCAAGGTAGGACCACTAGCATGTGGACCACATATCCCTTCATGCACTTCACGTAACGCAATCTGAGCTTCGTCGCTTTCTAAACATCTAAGAAGAGTGCCATCTAGACCTCGTCGATATAGGATATCAGCTAAAATGACATATCGAGAGGATTGGCGAATGAAAGTGCGACGTTGATTATTTGATAAATCAGGAGGCAGGGTATTGTTATGAAGGTATGTGAAAATGGAACCATATAACTGGGACTCAGGACCGACAACACATGTCGTCTCAGTAGGAATGATCTCATATGAAGGAACCAAAAAGTTATCCACCAAGAACTCATAGAGGGTCTCATTTGGAGGTAGATCGATCAATGAAGCAATTGTAGCCATGGCATCTGCGGCACGATTCTGCTCTCTTGGTATCTGCTCAAAATCTATCTTTGTGAAGTGTTGTTTCAGGTCATCCACCATTTGTTTGTAAGGCAGTAATTTTTCATCTTTTGTTTGGTAATCATCAGTTGCTTGACGGATTACAAGTTGAGAGTCCCCAAAAACACGAAGTTCCTGGATCTTCCACTGAACTGCGATCCGTAACCCAGTTGTTAATGCCTCATATTCCGCTATATTGTTAGTGCAAGGAAATGATAAGCGGTATGATTTTGGTATAGAGTCTCTTTGAGGAGTTATAAAGAGGATGCTAGCTCCTGCCCCATGCCGTGTGTGTGAGTCGTCGAAGTACAGTTGCCATGACTTTGCATGTGACATTGTTAAAATGGATTCATCTGAAATTCTGAACTAAGAGGAACATCATCTATCATGGGAGCATCTGCTAATTGATCTGCGATGGCTTATCCTTTTATTGTTTTTTTGTCCACATACTCGATGTCGAATTCACTCAGGATCATTACCCATTTGGCTAGTTGCCCAGTAAGTGTCGCTTTATTGAGAAGGTATTTCAATGGATCGATTCTTGCAACCAACTTAGTCTTACGAGTGAGCATGTAATGTCGTAATTTCTGCGAAGCAAAGACCACAGCGAGACATGCACGCTCAATTGGTGTGTAGTTTAACTCATATCCCACCAATGTGCGATTGATATAGTATACTGCTTTTTCTTTGCCCTCAGCAATTTGTTGTGCTAAGAGTGCCCCCAGTGTTGTTGGAGTAGCTGATATGTATAGTAACAGAGACTGATCTAGAACTGGTGGCATCAGAACTGGTGGATTCAGAAGATAATCTTTGAGTGTCCGGAAAGCCTGTTGACAGTTATCATCCCATTTGAATTTGATGTTTTTATGTAGCAAGTGTTGAAAAGGATTACACTTATCTGCAAGTTGTGCTATGAATCTTCATATGGATTGGAGTCTCCTTTGTAAAGACCGAAGTTGACTAATATTTCTTGGTGGTTTCATCTCCAAGATGGCCTTGACTTTTGCTAGATCAGCTTCGATTCCTCTTTTGGATACAATGAATCTTAGGAGTTTCCCAGAGGTTACTCCAAAAACACATTTCTTAGGGTTTAATCTTATTTTGTATTTTTTTCTAACCGATCAAAGATGACTGAAAGTATGTCCAAATGTGTATTTATGTCTATTGACTTGCTCAAGAGGTCATCGACATAATCTTCCACAGTTAAGTGCATGAGATCATGAAAGATAGTAGTCATGGCTCTTTGATATGTAGCACCTGCATTTTTTAGCCTGAAGGGCATGACATTCCAGTAGAAAGTTCCCCAAGGACAAGTGAATGATGTTTTGTGTTGATCCTCGAGCGCGATCCTTATTTGATTATAACCAGAAAATCCATCAATCAACGATAACATTTCATGACCTGCTGTGAGATCAACAATCAAGTCAATGTTTGGTAATGGGAAGTCATCCTTTGGACAAGCTTTGTTGATGTCTCTGAAATCTGTACATATTCTGATGCTGCGATCTGGTTTACTGACAGGCACTAAGTAAGAGATCCATTCAGGATAGTCAATTGGGCGTATGAATCCGACATCCAATAATTTCTCAAGTTTTGCTTTGACTAGTAATGCCACTTGTGGATGCATCTTTCTTAATTTCTGTTTCACTGGTTTTGCCCCCAGTTTAATTGTCAAATGATGCATCACCAAATCCGGATCTAATCCAGGCATATCAACGTATGACCATGCAAAGTTGATTTGTCGATCTTTGAAGAAACTTATGAATTTTGACCTTTCTGACTCTGTCAACGATTGTGCCAAGAATATGTCATGTGGAACCTCTTCAGTACCAATGTTTGTTTTGATAGTCTCCTCTACCAACATGGATGACTTCTCCTCATATGATGCTCGGAGAATTTTGGGCCTTCCATCTTCGGGTGCCTCAAAGAGGTTTTTGCCCTCAGATATGTCCTTTCTTTTTACTTTTTTGGGGTCAGATAGCGCCACAGTGTGGTTTTCGCCATAAGACCCTTGGTTTGTTCTTATTTTCACATTTTTGCGACTAGAAGGTCCGACACCCTCACCAAAATATGCCACGCTATTGAGTTCTATAGTGTATCATGCTTTATGGTTCCCAGGGGGAAGATCATCTCGTATGCCAAGATAGTCAATAAAAGCTTCATCATTTTGGAATGTGTCAAACTGTGCAAGTCCTTCATGATCCTAGTCAATGAGTTGGTGGTGAACGAGGGGGAAGGCCTTTAATGTCTTCGAAGTTAGCGGGGCTAAGAGTAAAGATGCAATTATATTCGGGTATGTCAAGGTAATTATCGAGGTCATCGATGGCACTCTCCTCATCAGTTTCGATTGTGAGCGAATCTAAATTATTGTCACTAGTAGCGCATTCTGGAACAGGGGTTTTCATCCTATGTGATTTCAACCTAGGACCTTGAGACAAGGACTATGTGGAATCCTCTTGGGTTGTTTCTTGACCAACTCTGAACTTTTTATAAAATTCCTCTTCTTTTGTGGGTTCATCTGGCTCTCTGAATGTCTCGGTGAGCTCGTAATCACTGGAGGATTTGTTTGAACCCCATTCCCATTCGTTGGAGTCTATGGAATAGTGATCCTCTTGTTGAATTTTGGCTGCTTTGATCTGTAAGGCTTCCTCTATCCTTTGAATGTGGACCTTGGAAGTCAGGAAACCAAGTCCTTTCAAGCGTTCCTTTTTGAATGTCAATTCAGGTTGTAAAGGTTCCATGATGCCTTCCTTTCGTAACCCAAGAGGGCTTTTTCTATCATACCCAAAATTTTGTAGAATCTTGAAGCCTTTGCTATATTTCTCACATGGTAGACTGATGTGATCTTGTGTGTCATCTTCAATGTATTTGTAAAGCATTTTGTATAGATCTTCCTCTTCCAGTTCACCCCACCTTTGAAAGGTAGTAGGGTCTCATTTGAGTACCATGATGGTTACTTGCTTGTTGAGATGTGGTCTTCCATATTCTTTTGGTGAACTCATGACTTGTCGTAAGTACATGGTCTGATTTAAAGTGTATTCCCCCATGCCCTTGTCCTGGAATTTGCCTTTAAGCTCACCTTGTTTTGATGTCGACGATTTTAATGACTCAGGATCAATGTATGCCGAAGAAGGAATAGCTTCGCGATTACTGGGAATGATGGTCTCAGTTTTTGATCTCAGATTATTGTAGTATATGAATGGATTAGGATCACCGTTAACTGTTACTTCTACTCCATTGTGAGGAAACTTAATGCATTGGTGATATGTGGATGGGACTGCCCTCATTTCATGAATCCAAGGACGTCCTAGCAATATGTTATAAGTGAGATCTAGATCCAAGACTTGACAAACCACATCCTTCGTAACTGGCCCAACTCTAAGAGGTAAGGTGACTGTGCCCTTGGATGAACGCTCTTCATCGTCATATGCCTTGATGGTGATTTGATTTGTAGAATTCACAGCTTTATCAGAATATCCCAATTGTTTAATGGTGCTCAATGTACAAATGTTTAGACCAGCTCCTCCATCTATCAGGACTTGTTTTATTCGATGTTTGTGTATGAAGGCTTCAATGTGTAGTGGTGCATTATGTGGCTGACTTACGGAGGCGTCATCAGCTTCTATGAAGGTAAGGGAATGTGGAATGGAAAGGTATCCCACCATGGCTTGAAACTGGTCCACATTCAGATCAGTGGGAATAGCGGTTTCTCTCAAGATTTTGTCAAGAATAGCTTTATGAGCGGGGGATATGCGTAATAGCTCAAGAATGGAGATGAGCGCAGGTGTCTTCCCTAACTATTCTGCAAGGTCATACTCAGGTTTGGTTGATGAAGAAGCCGTGTTTTTAGTTGAAGCACTTGGCAAAGTGATTTTACCTCGACGAGTTGTAACATGACATTCAGAGGTAGGTTCAGAAGAAGATCCAACACCTTTTAGGACAATCTTGGGTCTCCGAGTAGAATTCTTAGGGTTTTTGTCCTTGATGATAATGGTAGAGATGTAATTGTCCATCGAGATGTGATTGATAGTTGAATCATAGTTGTAGGATGCTCTGGTATAGTTGGTTTGATCGTCTGTGGCTTTAGCTTTTCCCTTGTCATGCTTTGGGAATGGTTCCTTAAACATCTCATGTTCTTGATTGGATGAGTGTCCCTCAATCTCAATGTCACCTTTATCAATGAGATCTTGTATGATGTTCTTCAGTCGATGACAATTTCTTGTCTTATGACCCTTGCTCTTGTGAAATTCACAATACTCATCATCATTCCACCAATTTGGTTTGACCTTTGGTTCATATGGAGGAAAATATGGAACTGTGATTACCTTGTTTGCCACTAGCTTTTTGAAAATTGACTCAAGTGGTTCTCCCAATGGGGTGTACTTCCTTCGTGATCTGGAAGTTGTTTGAGTATTCACTTGATTGTTTGTAGAACTTGATCTGGAAAAGATGAATTTGGGTCGCACTGTGTTGGCATCAACAACACCATCATTGACTGTGTTCTTGTTTTTATTCCAAAATCTTGGCTTGTCTTTTCCTTTAAAGTCATCTTTGTTTTCCTTGAATATCTTAATGACTCCTTGTTCAATTAGGACCTTTTCTATCGCTAAGCCTTTTTCAATGATGTCCTTAAAGGTGGACAAACAAGCTTTTCTTAGATCATAACCAATGTCTTTGTTAACATTCTGGGTGAACATTTCTACCATTTGTTTTTGTGGAATTTCACAAGAGCATCTGCTGGCTAGATTTCTCCATCTTTGTAAAAATGATGCAAAAGACTCTCCCTCTTTTTGCTTGGTGTTGCACAAAGTAGTGACTGATATGTCTCTCTCTATGTTGTAGGAGAAATGTTGGATAAATGCCTCTGCTAAGTCACCCCATGACTTAATACCAGGTGGAAGTTGGGAGAACCATTCCATTGCTTGATCACCTAGGCTTTGTGGGAATAATCTCATCAAATATGTCTCTTATGTTGCTACCTCAATGCAAGCTATGAAAAACTATCTTATGTGTGCCTTAGGATCCCCTTTTCCTCTATACTTATCAAATTTAGGCGTCACAAAGTGTGTAGGAAAAGGCGGCATTGGAATGCTCTTGGCAAATGGAAAGGGACATATGTCTCTCATTGTGTATGTTGGTTTCGGTGTATTTATGTCCTCCATTTTCTTTTGTAAGTCCCTAATTTGTTGCTCCAAATTGTTCTTAGGTGGAGATCGACTTCTTGGACCATACCCCATGCTTGAGGCACCAATTAGAGGAGGAGCATGTTGCATATATGGATGATATTGATCATACACATGTTCATATGGAGGAGGTCTATAGCGATGCTGCGTATATGGACCACTTGGTATAGATTCATGTTGAGGAACACCATATCTATTTTGTGCATGTATACCATATTCTACAGGCATGTCATGTTCTAATGTGTTGTCCCCAAATTTGACACGGGGTTTCCTTGTGTCCAAATTTTGAGCATGCCTTTGAATATCCAATTGCTTTGGTGGTTGATCCTTAGCATTTGTATGTGATTGAGCATATCTTTCTGCATAAGACTTTCATAATGGTCTGCGAAGGTGAGTACCATATGCTTGACCATGTGTATCTGGGACCTCTGGTTTTTGAAGCAAAGATGATGGTGATTCAGGTACCATACATGGTCCTCTATTTCCTCCACTATTGGGCCTCCTTTGATCCATGTTGGAGTGAGTTTGTGGCAAAGGTCTATTTTCCATTATTTGAGACATGTCAAAATCATGAGGTGTCTTGGCTCCACTTTGTGCCATCATTTGTAAGAAGTATTGTCTATCCCTCCTCATTATTTCCTCAACCAATCAATTGAAATGGGGATTCATAATGGATTCTTCCACATCTGCTGAATGTATGAAAAAGTTGTCCATATTGTCGTTGTGTGTATCATTGTTGTTTGTAGTGTCCACATTCTCAACATTTGGAATGTTTCTATAGGCATCCATGTCAGGTAATGTGTTATGATCAGTATTGAAAAAGACATCATTGTCATACTCATAGACACTCATTTTTGCGAACTCTTGAGCCTCTTTAGTTTCTCTCCTAGATTTTTGAAGACGGGTTTCAACCATGAACTAGGTATTGACCAAGATGTGTGAGACTAGATGAAAATGGAAAAAGTATGGAAGACCAAGAGTTGGATGGAATGTAAATGAATCTGAGGTGTACTTGCAATGTCCAAAATGTAAGACCAAGTATGTATGTAGTAGAGTAGGTGTGACTTCCAAAGAGATGATAGTTTCTCTTGATGAGGTAAGTTGACCTTGACTCTAAGTAAGACCAAATGAGACCCAAAGGTGATAGACCTTGATGAGGGACCACTTAGCAAAGTGTTGTTGTATGTAGTATGTTTGATAAAGTACGATGAGGACAAGCAAGTGACCTTCTGACTCAAGTTTAGACAAATATGAATGTAATGTAAGGTGTAAAGCATTGATGGACTATGCGAGACCCAAGGACAGGTTGAATGCTAAATGAAACCTGGAGAAATGACCTAGGAAGCTCAAGAATTCCGAAACTGACTGTGTTTGTTTGCTGGACTATAAAAGTTTTTCAATTCTTCAAACACAAATGCGCCTGTATATTTCACAGACGCGGTTTTGTGACACAAACGTGGCTCTGTTCAACACAGACGCGCTTCTGAGTTTTTTTTGTTTTTGTTTTTGCAGAATGCATTGGTGATTCTGGGAACACAGACGCGTTTCTGCCCTTCACAGACGCGGTTATACAACACAGACGCTATTATGTCAGACACAGATGCGTTTCTGAGAATTGTTGAAAAAATGCACTGTTGATTCTGGAAACACAAACGCGTTTCTGCCCTTCATAGACGCGGTTATACAACACAGACGCTATTATGTCAGACACAGACGCGTTTCTACGAAATTTGTGCAATTTTTTCCAATCTGTGAAGTCATTTTGTTGTGACCAAATCTGACTGTTTGACTGTTTTTCGTGACAAGAGGACACAGTGTTGATGAAGACCCAATGTTTGCAAGTGTCTAGACTCCAAAAAAATGTGTTGTTTGATGTAAAATTGTTTTGCATACATTTGAAGACACAAAAGACATAATGTTTTGTTGTTTGGTCTTGAATGTTTTGAATGTTTAACATAAGTCAAACACAATTCTTATGGCTGGAAAAGACAATAGTTGTTGATCCCACATGGGGTTTTACCCCCGAGGCTACGCTATTCAGAGCGGATACTTAGATGCTTGACCTCACTGGCTCCACCCTCGGCACTCACTTCTCGGGTTAGCCAAGCATCAGTCCCCACGAAAACTCCCCGTGGCGAACTTTGTATCTCTACTAAGAACCGTATGTGTGTGGGCCGCTACCAGAGGTCCAACCTCCTGCCCCAACAACTAGAAGGATTTGGGCTTCTAAAACAAAAAGGTGCTAGTAAGGGCATCCGCTCGTGTGGCCATACATGCGACACTTTCAGCTCTGTAAATACAGAAGGCTCCTAGCCGGTAGGGGTTACTCCCTACAACTGATCAAATAAATTTGATCAAACAGGTTTATGGGGAGACATAGTGTCGGTATGAACTAATTAGCACACGTTATCCATAGTTTTCACCATGAATACAATTATTTATAGTGGTTCGGAAGAGGTGGGTTTTCCTCGCTACCTCTTGGGCCATTCTCTTCTCACCGTTTTGTTCTCACTAGTAGTCCTAATGACCACACGGGAAGACAGGCCCTCTAAAGATTAAACAAAAAGAGCCTATTGCTCAAGACACAAAAGACAATGATTCAATTTTAGTGCACTAATGGAAGTGTTTGCTAGTCTATGAAAACAAGGCACACAATAAAAATAAAAAACCCTTGCCAAGGACCTGCAACAAAGAGTTGTTAGTAGTTTGGATTGTTTCAAATAATCACCCCTTCCTGCAAACACACAAGTTAGGTAAATTTTAAACCCAAAAGACTTTGTGAAAATAGGGGCCTTTAACCAAACGATTTTGCTTTCAAGACAAGCTGCACCAATTTCGTTAGCTAGATCTGAAAATGTTAGCTCAAAATAAACTAGATCTGAAACCCTAAATGCAAAATCCAAAACCGAATCAATAAACCCAAAATTTGAAACCAGTAAACATAGACACGATTACCCTCAACACAGACGTGACTTCATGACACAGACGTGGTTCTGTACGACACAGATGCTTCTCCAGAACGCAGGCGCAGTTTCTGGACACAAACGCGACTAAAAGCACCACAGACGTGACCTTATAATACAGACGCGGTTTCTAGAACTTGCAAAATAAAATACTGCTGATAACATAGACGCGATTCCAGATGTCACAAACGCGATTAGGGAACCCAGATGCGATCCGAAAGTACGTAGACGCGAAAATATCAAAATGCTGCCGAAAATGTCAAATCTGCAACTTCAAAACACAAAATCTGAGACAAAGATGTTAAATGTAAAAGGGACAAGAGTCCCATCGGGCATGCCAAAATGTATATGGTGAAAATGGATAACAATAATAATGATATTAAAAAGCTAAATGAATTCAACCACAAAACCGTAGCCTAACAACAACAAAGATCCACCATAACATATGAAGATTACTTAAGACAATGCAAATTAAATGAAATCACAAAGATTATACCATCACATGTCCAATAGGGTTTGGATCTCCATTCTTCCTATCTCCATTGATCTTGCTTGATATATTTGCTCTCAGATTTTATGTGCACAAGAGCTCAACAAAGAACAGAATGTGGTTGCAAGTAGGATCGTAGTGTAGTCAATTGATCAAGTAGTTCATTAGGATTTGATAATGAAGGAAGCATCTCCTTATATAGAAGACACAATATGAAATGGAGGGATAAGATTAAGAGGTGCAAAAGGAGGTCGGCTATGATTAGAGGGTAGGTAAAAAGAAATAATAAAATAATGAAAGGGGTAGGTAGTGTATGAATTAAGAGATGAATGACATGTGTCATGGGTAGAAAAGGCTAATGAATTAATTAAATAAATAAAGATTTATTTAATTAATAGATGAAGTGGGATAATTAAATAAATAAAATATTTATTTAATTTAGGAAAAGGACAATTTAAATAAATTTATTTAAATGAGAAATAAGGCTAGAAGAGGATAAATGAATTAATTAAATAAATAAATATTTATTTAATTAATAGAAGAACTAAGCTAAGATAATTAAATAAATAAAATATTTATTTAATTAGACATGACAATTTTGGGTGTCTACAGTTTGTGTTTCAATTTGTTTAAATTGCTCACTTAGTTCATATGTTTCAATCTTCTCTTTGTTGGACATCTACTTTCGCAATGATCTAGTAGACAATGCAATTTATGATTTGTTTATGTTTCAATTTCTGAATTGTTTGTGTTTCAATTTGTTTAAATTCCTCACTTAGTTCATATTAATGCAAGAAACACACTTAGTTCATATTGATCAAAAGGAAGTGCCCTATTTGAGAAAAAAACCACACAAAGAATTATCTTATAGTGCCTTAAAAGATGTCTTGTTAGATACTGCCAACAAGGAAAGCTTGGCAGATAACAAGATATCTTGTAAGCCAGTATAAAATAGTTCTTTATCTGGTGCCTTTTTACAAATAGGACACTTCCTTTTATCATTTCGATGCAATGACCTAGTAGACATATTAGACACTGCAATTTATATATGATGATTGTAATTTGAATACTTATAATATGATGACTGCAATTTGAATACTTATAAGTGTTCAAATTTCTTACTATCAAAAGAGGACATATCAGTGGCATCTAAATAATCAGATGTCATTGATATGGCCTTTTTGATAGTGAGTAATTTGAACACTTATGTGGCCTTTTTTGATAGTGAGAAATATATGAAATTGGTTCAACTGATATATGAGAAATATCACATCACAAAAAATAAACATATGAGATTTACAACAACACCATCAATTCATTGGAATATCCATCTAAGATATTTGAAAACAACGGAGTTCTGATCACATTACAAAATATGGCAGTATGTCATTCTATAATCACATCACAGCTATATCAAAACTCAAAATTTGCTCTTCAGAGGGCTCACAAAATATAATTCATCAGACTCGATCAATTCTCCATATGGGTATTAAATGGAGGAGGTGTCACAAATCCAACCCCAATGGATTGTGGCCTACTAGGGTCTGGCCCAACAACATTGTTTTCTTCGTTGAGAGGGGTTTGTAAGCAACTTGCTATTTGATCAAGGAATGTCTGGTTTACACTTGAGGTAAGTTGCATGGTGTCTGAGGATCGAGGTGCAGTCCCAACTTGCATAGTATTAATAGCTGCAAAGGCTGGGGACAAGAGGTTCATCATTTCCATGAGAATTGGGTGTTGGATGGGTAGAGGTTCTCCGACTGTGGCCACATCTTTTGTCCTCTTCGCACACTTGGCTGCCTTTTCAACTTTCATCATCTCCTTCTCAAGCTTTGCTTCTGCAACTTTCTTTGCCTTGTCTTGGGAATCCTGCAATTTTTTTAACCTGTTTTTCCACCCTCATAGCCTCCTTTTCTATCGCTTCTACTTCACATTGTGCCTTCCTCTATCTCATCTGTTATTTCTTTCATTCTGCCAATTCCTCACCTCTTTTCCTTTCAGCCTCTTTATTTTTTTCCCTTTGAATGTACTCATTAGATGTCAAGATTTGTGACTGGCTACTAAGACGTAGCACCACTTTCCTACCTCCACGTGAAGATTGATTCATTCTCTGCACTGGAAGTCTTAAGCATTTGTTGATTTGGCTTGGCACTTGCTGCCCATCCTCTTGTGTGCATGGCACAAACTCAGGTTCATCTTCACTTATGTGAACTTCGTCATCACAATCAACACCATCTTGCTGCTCCTAGTTGACTGCATTGGTGAAGTAATGTATCACATCTGCTGGATCAATTTCTGGCAGACTTGGCATGGAAAGCATTACATCATCACAGTTGGCTTCTTCTTGGGTCCACTCTGGTATGTCAGCTTGTGTTGGTAAAGACATGCCTAGTGATGTACTTTTGAAACCCACATTTGGCTGGCTGGTTTATGGGAGCAGATCTGCTTCGGTAGTTTGTGGTGTCAAACTTGTACCCTCAACCATTGTTTGTGTTCCGTTATGGAGCTCTACAAAATCTTGAATGTCTTCCTCATTAAAACCAACCAACCGCAAGCAAGTTTCCACTGCCATATACACTGTTTCTTCATCCCTTGAAGCGACGTCATGTTCTTTTCCAATAGCTGGTTGTATATCAACTGGAACCTCAAATGCCTCACTTGGTCTCATATCATTCCGTAATGCATTTCGATTAAGTGGCCAAATCCCTATCCTACGGAAGCCACTGATTATATTAGTCGGTGTCAATGCTTGGGTAAAGGCCTTGCTCGCAAGAGTTGCCAACTCTTTCCTTCCAATTTCAATTTGTGGGAACTTTGACATCCATATACTCCTTTGTTGTTTGAAATAATTCTTGAAAGGTGAGAATACATAGACATCAAGTGACTGCAGTGCATGGCTTGTATGAGCTGGAAGGGTTACCAAATCTATACCTATTCGTTTTGCTTCTTCAATTGTCTTGAAGGCTACATGGCTGCCATGACTGTCGAAGATCAATAGGGCCCTATGTGAGGGTGAAACTCCACCAGGGACTGAACATGCAAAATGTTCCAATGAATTTAAGAACAACTCTTTCGTCATCCATGCATGTTCTTGGACTGCCATGCATGCTTATGGCTCGCAGTTTACAATGTAGTTTTGGATATGCCTCTTAGATTTGAACAAATAAAATCTATGAATGCTAAAACCACATGCACTAACACATGCCAAAACAATGATCC
Organism: Cryptomeria japonica; assembly: GCF_030272615.1. NCBI lineage: Eukaryota > Viridiplantae > Streptophyta > Pinopsida > Cupressales > Cupressaceae > Cryptomeria > Cryptomeria japonica. The sequence continues at coordinate 280,677,439 of NC_081406.1, read as the reverse complement.
ACTCTCTACTCTTTGAAATTAGGTGCGGTACACACCTCTAGCCCAATTTGGCTATCACTCTCATTCCGCAATTCCTCCCAGCTTGCACACCAATCTCATCACAATTCCAAATCTGACTACTACCATAGTGATTGAAGTTGTACATTACCTCCAAGTTGTCACAGAAAGAGGCAACAATAGAAGGTCGAAGCATAATAGCCCTATCGGAGTCCACTCCTTATGTTGTTCTCATCATCAAATCAGTGTGCCTTCGTCTAAAACCTGCCCACCATGACCTCCCTGACATCCATAGGCTCCAGCGGTTGCCCGTTATAGAGTAGGGCCCAGCCCAAACCTAATTTTTGGCCCCATAACCCTCCCATTTTTGAATGGATTAGGCCTATTCTCTGTAATTTGGGCAACAGTTGATTGAAGTTGACTGATTTGGAGACCGTGACCAATTTCAGCCATGTCTTTGCACCATTGGACAATTTCATCCTTCTCCTCTATTGATAAAATGGTGTGTGGACCCCTCACAGTCGTGGTTGTGGTTCCCATCAGCCATGCCCTCAAAGAGGCAATGGGGATACCATACTTGATTGATGTGCCTCTAAGAGACATGTGCTTGTCTTCTATGCATGATATTGCCTCTTTCATGTCAGATATGCTCTAGTTTGGTTTGGGAGCCTTTGAGGCCACATATACTTGTGGTGTTTCTAGAATAGGATTATAATTTGTAGTAGGATGGTCATGTACAACAACAGTTTCCACATCAGTTGCATTGTTAGGTGAATGGTCATCTACGATAGGAGTCATTGGGTCTTCATTTTGGACAAAACTATCTTCATTAGGGAAGTGCACCCCACGAGTGACTCTAACTATTTGACGTCTAATAGACCCGTTTCCCTTTCTACCTTGTGCCATTATGTTTAGTGAACCTGCAATGATAAGGTACCCATGATAAAATGCTACTGTGTGTGCTTGTATAAATATATATACAGAGACAGATCATTGAAATGAAACCCTCAATGCCATTAAGATAAATGATGAAAAACAAATCTATTTTTGTAACTCATCATTGAACATCTTTGAACAAAATAAAATGGTCTTGTGTCTCTATTTATGTATGCATGATAATATAGACAATAACCATATAGGCATAGATCTCAAAATTCACCATGCAGGAGTTCAGTATGTAACTGTGATGTGATTGAAAATTGGATATTGTTGATATTCTATTAGATAGTGAACAATTACATCATTGAACATCTTTCAACAAAAAAATGCTACCGTATATATATATATATATATACAAATCATTGAAATGAAATCCTCAATGCCATTGAGATAAATGATGAAAAACAAATCTATTTCTGTAACTCATCATTGAACATCTTTGAACAAAATAAAATGGTACTGTGTCTCTATTTCTGTATGCATGATAATATAGACAATAACCATACAGGCAGAGAACTCAAAATTCGCCATGCAGGAGTTCAATATGTAACTGTGATGTGATTGAAAATTGGATATTGTTGATATTCTATTAGATAGTGAATAATTACATCATTGAACATCTTTCAACAAAAAAAGAATGAGACTGTATAAATATATATACAAAGATAGATCATTGAAATGAAACCCTCAATGCCATTGAGATAAATGATGAAAAACAAATCTATTTCTGTAACTCATCATTGAATATCTTTGAACAAAATAAAATGGTCTTGTGTCTCTATTTATGTATGCATGATAATATAGACAATAACCATATAGACAGAGAACTCAAAATTTGCCATGCAGGAGTTCAATATGTAGTTGTGATGTGATTGAAAATTGGATATTGTTGATATTCTATTACATAGTGAACAATTACATCATTGAACATCTTTAAACAAAATAAAAATGCTATCGTATAAATATATATACAGAGACAGATCATTGAAATGAAACCCTCAATGACATTGAGATAAATGATGAAAAACAAATCTATTTTTGTAACTCATCATTGAACATCTTTGAACAAAATAAAATGGTATTGTGTCTCTATTTCTGTATGCATGATAATATAGACAATAACCATATAGCCAAAGAACTCAAAAAAGCCATGCAGGAGTTCAGTATGTAACGGTGATGTGTGTGTGTGTACACACACACACACACGCACACATGCGCGCACGCACACACACACACACACACAAGTACAAAACTTGAAACATTATATAACAAGGAGAGAAACTAGAAGCACGAGATGCATGAGTGGAAGATGTAACTGTGATGTGATTAAAAAGTGGATATTGTTGATATAGTATTAAGATGCAAATTCATTTCTCAAATGAAATTTATTGGAAGTACCATATGGTATGCTTGATAATATTATTTCTAGTGAGTATATTAACAAATTGAAGGCAGAGCAAATAATGAAAATGCCGCAAAAAATCTTCATTTCCCTAAGTTTTTAGGGCAAAAAAGATAGCGGGAGTTCATGCAATATGGGCCCATAACGTGTCTGTGGGAAAGCTATTATGGGTGTTCAACATATTTTTTGACCACCCATTTTAAACTATAATAAAAGTTGCATGGCCTAGTGTGTGTGTGTGTGTGTGTGTGTGTGTGTGTGTGTAGCCAGTATATAGTCACTGTAAGTAATAGTATCAGGCATACACATTATTGTAATGATAAATAATGAAGGGGTTTTGAACAATTATGAACAATAATCAATTTTTTTTGCATTCATTGTAATGATTACGACATTATAAACAGAGAGAGACCATTTAACAATGCACCCATTAAATGAAATGATAAATAATGAAGGGGTTTCGAAAAAAATGAAGAGATATTCAATTGTTTTGCCATTCTCTGCAAGGATTTTGGCATTATTAAACTATAAGAGAGCATTGAAATGAAATTGTAAACCGCATACAAAGAAATCATCAATAGACAAAGCATAATGCAACTATGAAGGAGGTAAACCATCATTGGACATCCAATATGGCTGTTAATATTATTTACAATGACTATATTGAAAGAAGTGTTGGTTTATTGCAAACAGTATAATTTGAATTGAAATATTTATAGCATTTAACATTGATTGCACATAAGGAATTTAGTTATTTTGTGTGTACCAACCTAAATGTGCGCCCTCGAGTAAGGAATGTGCAGAGGGTATTTGGAGAGCTCAGGAATATGTAATGAATTGGATTGTAGTGAAAGTGACACGAAATTTTTTGTCTTATAATATAATTCGAATGTGCAATGCATTCGATTGTGGTAGCTAGCTATTTTCAAATTTGAATTTTTGTGGGAAACAGTTGGTCATGTCATATTAAATATGCAATCCTCCATTGCTTTGAATTGTTCAATTTTCTTCCATGATTTGAATAAAACTTGGCTTTTTTAATTCGATTTTATGTAAATTCTTGGATATTGGGGAGCTTTACAGCAGCTGTTGCAAATGTAGGTACCAAATGCAGATCCATTTAATGCACGAAGCTATGAAGTGATATTTGGAAGAATGTACACTTGAGTGTCTAAGAAGTCTAAAATTGATTGTTTTTATGTCATGTAATGCACCAATAGTTGTGCATATGTAATTGTAATTGGAGTACACTTGTACTTTTAGGCCACTTGCATAAAGTGGCAAATGTAAACATTAAGTTTAAAAAAATAAAAAATGTTTATTATTTGTGCAAGATGTTTTGTATTAAAATAGGAAATGTACCAGTAGTTGTTTATTTTTTTTACTTTTTTGTTTTCAACTACTAATTCATTTGTGAACATGTATTGGTGTTAAAATAAATATTTACTGGTATTTTTTTATTTATGTACTGATAAATTTTTTTTATGTTTTGGGGGGTCAACATGGTATTAAGGTGACAGTTATTGGAACTATTTCAGTTGTTGGTACTCTTCCCTACCTCCATGTCTTGAATGTAATATTTAAAAAAAAGATACCCCACCTACACCTCGACCCAAAAATCTTCTTTGTTGTAGGAGGCACTCCAAATGAAAAAGGGTCACAGTGGAGGAGAAAATTTGACGACATGGAGCTAATCTCCTCCAAGAGCCTTGAAACCCTCACCTAGAATGGCAATTTCTATAAATGCATTGACCCCCTAGCACCATTCATCTTTAACACATTTGTCCATGAGCCAATGAGCCTCATCTTTACCACCCAATTCTAAACACCATGCAAGAAACAACGATGCCACATCAATGTTTATCCTAAATTTGCTTTCTTATTTTAGATACTCCTCTCCCAACATCTTCACCATTTAGAGAAACAACGGGTCCTCTATTTTTAAGATGTTTCTCAGTTTGTCGTCTGTTATCTTCCCCCAAAATGCCAACATTTTCTTTCTGGTTCGTAGAGAGAAATTGACCTCCATTTTCATGCATGCCTCACTACTTTAACTACTCCACCACCATTTTTGAATTGTGATGGACAAGCCATCTCCCCTACTACATAAAGTCCTCATACGGTCCTTCTATCTCAAGAGTTCCATAGCAATCAATAGATTGTGCTCTTGTTACATTTCTTTTGCCTCCCAGACTTCTCCATCCTCATGATTCACCTCTCTCATATATTCCCAAATCTCCTCCTCCCTCGCAAAAATAAATGTAGACGCCCATTTTGACAAGGGGTTCACCACTTTGCTCCCCCCACCCCCCTTAAAGTATGAGTTACTTTGAAAATTTGAAAATAATTCGGTTTATCTCTAATGATTTTAATAAATTTATTTAATTTCCACATGTGAATTTCTCCTTTGATGATCACACTGATGATTATTTGTGAATCACCCTTCGAATGGATTTTTGCCACCAATAATTTGGTCACCATATTCACAACAAGTAGCACAAATTTTAGTTCTACTTCATTATTAGTATCACCGTCTAACTTTTGAGCACCAAATGCCATAATATTGCCCAACCAATCATGTGCGACATATCCTACTCCTAACGATCCAGAGTTGCCTTTTGAGGCCTTGTCAAAATTAATTTTGATCCATCCCTCTTTAGGTTTAATCCACTAAACCAATTTTCATTGCTCCTTGATGGATGAAACCAATTTGGCCCATTAAAAGGCCTAGTTTCTATTGGTTATTATTCACCGGTCCTTAAACCTTGTTTCTAATATAGGAATAAATGCCAAATGTTGATCAAGAACATAATTTCAAACAACTTAATGACAAAGATTACCATTGCATGAATAAAATTGATAAACATTAATAAAAATATATATATTTTTTGTGCTATAAAAGTGTTGTCCTCATTTTTGGCTATCACAAAAATAGGATAACCCCTAATAAATTTTGTCCAATTTGTAGCCCATGTGCTCTTAGCACGCTTTTTGAGGTAGTCTTCAATCCCCTTCATGTGTGATTTAGGACCCTCGATTCTCATTTCAAAGGTTCTAGTCTTTTTATTTGGGTCTTTTAAATTAGTTTTTGTGTTTTGGTGAAAATCGAGTTCACAAACCCAAATTACACCACTTTTATGCACACAAGTTTAAATCAGGGTTACGAACCCGAATTACACTTCCCCTTCAATTTTTTTAGTCTGGTGCAATTTGAGTTTGTAACCTTGATTTACACCACTTCGTAATCAAGTCCTATTTTTGGTGCAAGTCAAAGTTGTAACCTCGACCTACACCAAGTCCTCACATTCTGGTGTAGATCATGGTCGTAACCTCGACCTACATGAGTCCACTAAAAAATGATGTAGATCGGGGTCGTAACCCCGACCTACACCGAGGCCTTGCCCAATGGTGCAAGTCGGGGTTATAACCCCGACCAACACCATTTCCTTTGTATTTTGCCAAGTGATAAGAGTTGTTGCGAAACGGGGTTGTAACCCCGTCTTGCACCATGATTCTTTCTTAGGTGTAAATCAAGGTTATAACCCCGATTCGCACCAAAGACGATATTTCATTTCCTTTGTCTTTTACATTAGTGCATTCCGGACGTATAATCCTAATATGCACACATATGATTGTTGAGCCTTCTCAAATGCAAATTGGACTTATAAGTCCTAAATGCACTTCATGAATCACATCTTTGGTCTTTTTTGTCCAACTCTGGGAATTATTCAAATCCATTTCTGCAACTCCACTCCAAATGCCAGATTCAAAACATTGGGACTAGATGACTGTGAAATACGGGCAACCTTGTGACAATATGAATATTTATTGAAGAAAAATGGAGACAATGATGAATAAGACGAGGCTCCAAACACTTAGTCATTTTTATGCATCTCTAGCCTAGTGTCATTTTGTAATCTCAATCGACACTTCAAGTGTCATTTTGTATTCAAGTTTTTACATCCAGAACTTGCGCATGTCCTAAGTCAAATTGAACTCTACCTTTGACTTGGTCACAAATTAGTTGTAACTTTCCTAGTTTCATGTTGCACCTCTCCTCTGTACTCGGTCACAAATTAGTTGTAACTTTCCTAGTTTCATGTTTCACCTCTATTCTATATATATGAGGTTTCTCTTTGTAATAATGATGGAGAATCTTTAATCTCTATGCCAAAACTCTGCCGAAGTGAAGAGCAAAAAGTGAAACTTTGTGTTCCTTTTGTGATTTTACAAACTTGATGAAATAAGAAGAAAGCTTTGGCATCCAGACTTTGTTTTGGAATCATTTGTGGTTTATGGTGAGAGTGTTCTTATGTCATTTTCATTCTAAATTCTTATTTTACTCGAGTAAAGGTGTATTGAGAGGATAAATTGTTAAAGAGTAGAGGCAATTGTTAATTTGTGAACTTTATTAGAGTTAGCTAATATATATATATGTATTAAGATTACACTTTAAAGACTTTGTGCTTTACTTTGATTTTTTTAATTAACACATTGGGTTACAAAAGTATTTGTAAAAAGGTTGTGTTATCTCACCATTCATCTTTCGTAGCAGAATTAAGCCACCCTACAAAATTTTATTTGAGTCCTCGTCTTTCTAAGAAATTCCTTGGTTCAACCCATAATTCGTTTGTAAATTGTCTCTTAATTCGTAGCACCAAGTTTTAATGGTCTATTTGAACCCCACGAACTCATTGAACCATTTTGAAGGGAGTTCATAATGTTCATTTAGGTTTTGCGGGTTCTAAGGTGTCAGAAAGGTTTTCATGCTAACGTTCACTCAAAGTGTTTTACAGCGGTTCTTTCTCATGGTCGCGTATGATGTGTTATTTTTTCTTTTTCCTGGCCATGAACCCTTTGAACTTAGTTCAAACTGTTCAGTGGTGTTCAACATGTTCAATGATGTTCAAAAGACCAGTGGTACTTAACATAGTTAATCTTTTCAAGGAGAATTTTCTTGGCGCAATGTACACTTTGAACTACTTGAACTCTCGTGAACTCGGTTTAGATTGTTCATGCGTGTTCAAATCAGGTGGGTCCCATGTGCTAAAAGACATGATGGAGCATTTATTGTGAAGTATGATGAAGATTGAACCATATCTCGGGTGACGTCAATTGGTTGAGTTTTCAAGGCAAGTAATCATTTTTGGGAATTGGCGGCTACTCCAAAAACGTCGCTATGCATTCAATGCATGCGTGTGATGTCCAATCCCAATGCTCAACACATTTGAGTTGACAATTGGAATTAATGCACTAAATGAGTTCGTATCACTTCTTTCACTATAAGGTATGAAGTGATTAATTTCTGAGAACTTGTTCGTCATTGCAGCGGAGTTTTGGATAGAAGTATTATTTGCTGGTAGTCGTTCATTTCGTCTCAACTGTGAAGGTGAGTTTGTTTCCTGTCCTCTCCATTGATTTTTACCTATTTGTCCTCTCTCGTAATAAGATTTGCTGGAGAAAATAAGGGTTGTTATTTATGAATTATGAAGTCCACATTACACCTCTTCAGGAATATTTTCAGTCTTGCATGCACAGAGCCCATAGTCAGCGATACAGACTTGAAAGGAGAAAACCTAGAACTTTTAAAGGAAAGGGTGTTCAAAGGAATTGATGGTTCATTTGGTGTAGAAATTATGAGTAGTGGTCTCATAGAAGCAACAACCTTTCCTCATGTTATCCCTTGCCCAAAACTAGTCAGAGAGTGTATTGCGAGGTATGATCCTATTTTCGAAACCATCAAAAGAGATAATGGTGAAACCCTCCTCGTAATTAACCGAGAAGTTATTTCCTCCATTTTCAAATTACCTAATTATTAGTTCTCAAACTTTTCTCCCGCCCAATCAATTACTGAGTTCAATGCAGATAAAACTGGACACCGAAATAATGTAGCAAAGTATTGGTTGAAGGTTCCCCATAGGGGTGGTTCCAGATTACCCAAGTATCCCAACAAGAACCATATGCTTCCCCACATTCACGATGTTATGTTACTACTACACCGGGTTAGAGGTTTGGCTGAGGCCTATAGTTTTGATGATTGGATTTATTGCTATGTACAACTGGTACTGGAAGGGAAGTAATATCTTGATTGGGCAGAGCTGATTGCCAATTCCATGAGGGAGCAACTGAGCATGGCCAAAAAGTTCAAGAAGAAATTCTTCATGTCCTCATATCTGATATACTTATTGGCATGTGTTAAAGAGATGGTGGGTATACCTCGGCAGCTCATTGAGGGAGAGGTTTTTGTGTATGATTTTTACCCTATGTTACAGAGGGTTAATGCTTTGCAAGACTTTAGGAGAGTACATAATGCTTTACTGGAGATTTATGTTATGAGTTAATGAACATGAAAACCAAGAGGATGTCTAAGGATACACAGGCATCAATGAAGAAATATGGTAGTTTCTTTGTTTAGTTTCCCCACTTTTTCTACATAAGAGTAGGCAGCTCATTTTTGTTCAGATTGTTTTGTTCTAGCTGAGATCTGTAGGCAGTTGGCTACCATGATTAAAAAGTCTCAACCCAAGGATAAATGGGAAGATCATTTTCCTATTCAATTGGGTATTTTATCTTGCAGTTCAATGTCAGGTGCTTTAAGCATTGGAGCTGACTTGAAAAACTTCAAATTTTTACTATATCATGAAAGAAAGGGCTTTGACAATAAGGGTTTCTCACAGAGTCTTGGTTTGATGTCGCACCTTCCAATATCACACTTGGAGGACTTCTGGGAAGATTGCAATGATGAGCTTGAGGTTTTCAAAAGGGTAAACATGAGAATGGTTTTGGAACAGGTAGTTTCACTGCAGGTGAAACTTGACATAAGTGGGCTTGAAGAAGATTATCTGGAGCTTTTTGAACCTGGATACTTAGACCAAGCTGAACCCGAAACGTCTTGCATTAATTGGGACTGAGAAGAAGAGGATGACATACAACTTAAAACAAAGAGGGTTTTGGAAAGAACTGTGGAATGGATTAACAAGAGAAGAACAATGAAACTAGGCAACAAGATTGGTCCTACAAGAGGTAGTGAGGTTGCTCTGCGTTCCCCAAAATGTTTTTCTAACCCCACTTCTATGCCTGTTCATGCAGGTAAAGATAAGAAGCTATCTTACACCAAGCACAAGCCCAATCCGGCTCTAGATTTTGTTGCTCCTTGATATACCAGGTCACGGAGTGTTGCGTGGAAGAGAATGGACTAGACCAAAGATACAGAGGCAAAGGACAAAATTCTTGATGCTCAGATTTTCAAAGTAGAGGACCTTGACAATGACATTGTCAATACCAAGGGTTCTCATGTGGTCACTGTAGCCATGACGTTGCCACCTAAGGTGATGGGAGGAACAACCAGTTCGAGTGCAACCCCTAAATGGCTAACCACTTCAGTGAGCAAGAAGTGGAGTTTCATTCCAATAACCATCCCAATTCAGGAAATGGTGGTTAAGTACACGGAGAAGGGTCCCAAACCAAAGAAGTTCAAGACAACTACCAGATTGGATACTGATGAAGAGACTGGGAAGTGGGTTGCCGAGATTGCTTCTTATAAGCCTAAAGATGAGAACAAGGAAGTAAATGTAGAGGACTTTGAGGTCACCAAGGTGGAGCTTAGAAATATGAGTAGAGATTTGGATAATCACCTTTTCTAGGTATCGGCTAAGAAGATGCTCACTAGGTCAGAAAAAAGATGGGTAGGAGAAAAGAGAGTTGAAGCAGCATATCAAAGTTCTCGCTCAATTCATTGATAGTATCAGCTTCTTTAGAGCACTTCCCATATCGTATACTTCGAAGAGTTTTGACCCCCCTACGCTAGAGAACAAGAAGCTGATGGGTCAAGTTCAGCAAGCCAAAAGCATTGCGGGTGCTATGGAAAAATGGATTGAGGGAGTGATTAAAGATGGTGAAAAATATATCACAAGCTCTAGGAAGTTATGCGACGAAATGCAAAGCCTCATTGTAGAAATTCGGAATCAAATCATGCCATGTGAGAAAGAAGAGCATAAGTGGGAAAATGTCTTGCCTATGTTCAACAAGATAGAGGAGTACGGAGCTGCCAAATTCTTAGCAGAGAAATCAATCAAGCTAGTAATCGATGAGTGCCAACTCTTTGTACTGAAGAAGACTATAATGTGGTGGGTACTCACATTCAAGTCTATGATTTATGATGCCAGAACCTTTGTTTATGAACTTCAGGACCTCCAATGCAGCTTGGTTAATGACAACAAAGTGGTTAATCTGGACCATGATTGGCAGCTGGGAATTTGTGGTTTGAACATGCAGGATGCGATAAAGGCTTTTAGGCCATACATGGAGAAAGTTAAGGCCAAAGGAAATTTCACTCCCGAAGATATAACACAAGTCGCTTGAATTGAGTCCATGACATTTATCGGTAACGATTAGTTACCGAAGCATGCTGAGAAAATGGTGAAGCACAGATGGGACAAAGAAGCCGCAAAAGCAAAAATCAATGCCATGAAAAAACTGAGCCAATCTATAATCCAAGAACTTGCAACCGCCCACGAAGCGTAGAAAAGTGGAGGAGAGGATGATGATGGAAAAGAAGCATGAGATGTTGATAATGCTCTGTTTTTTATTTTATGTGTTTTCATGATCTAAAATATGACTTCGGGACATTTGTCCCTAAAATACTTTGTTCATTTTTATAATTGTTTCGAAGGAGTTCGAGTTTTAAGGGAGACCTCCTCTATTCTTTAAGACTACGAATTAGATGAAGATAGATAGAGAAGGGGTTAGAATAGGTAACTTAGATTTTTTTTTTTTTTTGAATTTTTGTGTTTGTTGGAAAAGAAGTCATCAGTTTATTTTTGAAATTTGAAATTGGAAAGGACTGATACGGGTATTGTTGTACCTTCGATGCATGAAATACATATATATATATAAAGATCATATGCGTTTTTGGGGAGGAAAAATGTTTGAGTTTTGAATCCGTGGAGTGAAATTTCTTTGCAAATATTAATCCAATTAAATGACTGTGATTACCTTTCTGATGATAGATGTTGTTATTAATCTGGGGCTCCGTTCTATGTGTTTTTAAAAAGATATGTGTTAGGAAAGAGATTTTATTTCTCTTACCTATTTTTAAGAAATGTTGAATCGATGTTTCTGAACTTTGTTTCGATCACCTCTTTTTTTTATGTTGAAGCGTTTTGAAGAATAAGTTTTCTCTAAAATATTGGTAAACCATTAGCCTCTCATCCAAGAATGAAGTAGGAAACCTTATGTGCTTTCAGGTTAAAAGCATACTAGTTTAATTTATTTAGATTATTCCCTGAATAGCTAATGGAGGGAGTTGTACCTATCAAAAATTCAGAGGGAAGTGGTGTACGTCACACATACCCAATTGTTTAGTTGAACTTTTGTCTTTCAAAGAAGGTGACAGGGTTTGAAACAATTTAATTTAAAGAAAGGCAAAAACCTGTTCATTAATAGGTTGATAGGACAGTAGTGAGTTTTAAGACTTTGAGCTTAAGCACTCTTTCCCATCCCAGAGAAGCAACAGGGGACTTTATGCCTTTATGGAAACTTTGCTTCTTTCTTATCCATATTGTATCGTTCAAGTGAATTCTAAGTTAATTTTTAACAAAGAAATTGTAAGAATTATTGCTTCTCTATATTGTAAACTCTTGTCTCAAAAGAGAGGAAAATAATAACATCTATCATGAAAAAAGAGGATAGGATGATGTATCGCCCAAGTTAGATTAGGAATTGAAACTTTAATCTTATTTTATAAAGGTAGAGTAGTGAATCATAGGGGGAGCCTTCCCTTTTAAATTAGGAGAGATTTAATCTTGTGTTGTTGTGGTTGAGACCATAATTTTGTAAACTCTTCAAGTTTGCACAATTTTCAACCAACAAAAAACATCTTGTTCTAGAAACCAAGTGTTTGTGTTCCCAACTCATTATGTGATTATCTATATAGAATAATCATTTCTAATGTTGAAGACTCCCAAATCAACAACCAATGAACATAAGACAATAAACTTGTTCTTCTCTGCACTTTGGGTTTTGCAAGATCTAGGGGCTATCCCTTTACTTAACATTAATGGATTTTACCTTCAATGTACAATGATATTTTTATAGAAAAAAATGTTCTCATAAATTTGCACCGAGAACGATAAGATCTACTTAAAATTAGTTAAGTTCTTGGAGAGTTCATCATTATTGGCTTTGATAACATATATAAATCAACAATCACTTATAAAACATAAAACATTTTCAAATGATTTGTCTTTCAAATTCCTGGTTTTGGATATTGGACAAAATGGATTTTGGTTCAGTTCTTATTAAAGTTACAGAGTCAAATACTACCATTCAAATGCCTCTTTCTAACATCTAAAATTCAATTCAATTCTAGTATTAGTGTCTTACAATAAATACATCCAATCAAAATGAATCCTTGACAATTGTTCTTACAACTCCTCCATATACCATTTAAATAATGTTACCCATTATTTGAATAGAAGCACCATATAATGCAATAAAATTGCACATATAATGTCACAACCCTCCTTTACCACCTTTGGATTAAAATACAAACTCTATTATATTTCTTTTGGATAAACTATTGAATGAATATTATAAAGGAATAAAAATAATAAATCACACACACACATGGAAAATATACTTTTTAAAAAAAAATGTTTATTTAAATTTCCTCACCCAAATTATGGTACATGTTGTAGGAGGAATAAGAAGCTTCTAGAGGCTTCTCCACCACCTTGCATGTAACTCCTCCCACTAAGTCTAATCAATTTGCATGAAGGCCAAATTTGGAGAGAATCTCTATTTTTTTAATTAAAAATTAGGTAGTGGAATTTGGAGTTTTTTTCTTATAAAAGATGTACAAGTTTTCAAAAAGAGGAGTTGGTTATTCCATAAGAAATTCTTCAAGGTTTTGGACCACTCTTCAATCAGCTCTAGGAACTCAACTAAATTTTAGCACCGCATACCATCCTGAAACTGACGGTCAGACAGAAAGGACAAATCATTTTACATCAAGCCATAGAATAGAAAATAGAACTACATACTTTACGCCTTGATCCCGTGCCGAAGCGGGTATGTAGGCAGTCTTGGGATGGAGTTGTCCCTTGTACTCAGGAGTTCGTGAGTGGGGTCTAGGCTTGGTTGAGTAAAAATCATAATTGAAAGATAAGATAATTAAACTGAAAAGAAAATTCAATGCATACTCGGAAGGAATCCCGTATGGATTCGCTTGACTTCTCGAGGCTTTAAGCCAAATTTCGAGGCGGAATTCAAGCTTGTATTATTTTAATTACTCCTAAGGACGGCGACCTCAGTGCACTCTTGTTAGAAGAGTGTAGTACTTAGTGAGTGGCTCAGGAACCGAATGGTCCCGATGAGTCTAGGTCTCTGGCCAGAGCATCTCCTATCCCGTTTGGATGGATGCCTACCCCATAGGGGTAGATGCCTATCTCATTTGAATAGACGCCTACCCCGTATGGGCAGATGCCTATCCCGTATTGGATAGATGGAATCTTATGTCCCGTATGGACGATTGCCTAACCCGTATGGTTAGATGCTCATCCCAGATGGATGAATGCCTAATCCTAAATGGATGGATGCCCAGAGTATGCAATTGAATAAAATATAATGATTACATTAAACAAAACAAAAAAAATACTCAATTTTTGTTGAATCAATTTTGGTGGGTTATTACATATAAACTCAAAGACCCTTGATCCTTTTATTTATGAAAAAAAGTGTATACACCTTGTAGACAATTATGAAAAACTCATGTTATTCATATAAAATGATTTGAATTAGAGACATGTTTTATGAAGCTTTTCAATTACAGACAAAATTATCTGCTATGACTCAAAAATATGAACTTTCTACAAAAACACCCACCTAAAATTGAATTCCAAAATACTTTTTTACAATATTACAAGTCCCTTATTTATAAAAGTAAAACATGTCAGCCTGAAACCAAATCATGTGACTCATGTGAATCTTCTTTGTTACATTTTAACTTTTCATTTGATAAAAAATGTTTGAGGACTTATGTTCGTTACAATATATGCTCTTTCATTTAAAATTACTCCTTAAATGAGTTGAAACCATTGGAGAAGACTAAGATTGATGCTAATACTACCATAAAAACAAAAAGATAAGCCAAATTTGTTACAATGCAAGAGAACTATCATAATTTCCAAAGCCAAGTCATTTATTGAGCTGGATGGTGACTGTTGAAGCATATTGACCGATTGAAATGAATATATAATCTATGCATTATAATTCGGTATCAAGGTTGCACACATTTTCTCTGAAGGTCACTAGAAAGAGAGTAACTTAGCTAGGCTTTCATTATGCATAATATATTTTGCATCCAATATTGTCTTTGTCTATTCAATCAAATCGTCAAGACTTATGTCTAGGGTGAATAACTCATCAAATGTATTGTTTAATAAATTCATACCTAGTTCTTCATTAACACGTATGAATGAATATAAGGTAGGCACCAATGTGTTTAATTCTCCCTTCCATTGATCTAATGGCTTAGTTATTCCATTACGATCTAGAATACTTAGCATAATTTGTTTCTCTATACTTGTGTTGGTGTGGAAGTTGTTTTATTCCATCACATTTACTTAAGTTTTACTTAGGTGGCCAGCATATCTTTTTATTAGATATTAGTTGCATAGTATTTAATAATGTTTTAGTGCATTTAATATTTTTTAGTCAGAGGTTATCTTTACCTCATCACACCTTCGCTATTTATTTAGGGTGTTTATTCATTGTAATTACCTCACCTCATCTCATCTCAATTTCATTATTCACATTTGGTGAAATAGCATCACGAGTGTTACTTCTCTTTGTTGTTGTGAAGGTTTCATTTGGCTTTTAGGTTGTTCTCCTAGGTGCTCCAACATGGTACTAGAGAAAGAAATTTGGCGTACCCTTCCTGTCTGAGAGTTTTCACTAATGTTGTTTTTTTAGGTCAAGTCTCGGGTAGTTTCAATTTTTAGTTGGAGGCATTTTTTTTTAGTGTTTTATTGCACCATTATCATTTGGTATTTTTTTAATTTGTAGATCCAATATCCATTTACTTGGCGATTCACTGTCTTCATCAAGTTAGTTTATCACTTGTGGAAGCGAGGTCTTTTCTGGAGGACATTTTATAGCCTCAAGTTGGATCTAGTCAATTCGGCTCATTCCTGATAAGCTTGAAGCCTATGTGGAGTTTTTTGTTTTGCTCCAGCATAGTTTATGGTTGGTGCTCTTCCTATTTTTGGTTGGTACATATTTATTGTGGTGTTGGGCACCTTCATTTTTAAGGCCCACATTAAATGTCAGCATGTGTAGGTTTTGGCACTTAAGTGCTTCCCATGTACTTCTTATCACACATCACCTATGCATGCCATTACCATTTGGCACTTAAGAGCACCCCTACTTTGTACTCTTCCATGATATCTTTGATTAGGGCCAATATTGGAAATATTTCATGTTCTCTAGTTAGCTCCTTCAAACCCCTCTAATGCAAAGTGATTACTAGTATTATCATGTGGTTTATTATTTTGAGAAGCCCGTATTCGACCATTTTGCATTGGTCATAGGCCTTTTTCTTGGTATTTTATTTCTCGTGGGTGGCACATGTAAGAAAGTTAAGTAGCAAAACAACTTCCTACACTAACCTTAAGAGGAGGACAATGCAAAAAAAAATTACAGATCATTACAACAGTTATAAAAAATTAACAAAAATAGACATAATAGCATGCATACCACAACACAATGATTTACGTGGGGAAAACCCTTTCTAGAGAAAAACCCCACACTCCAAAAGCTGCCTAATATATTATTTAAAAAATAATAAAATATTACAATATACTTGTAGAGAAAGCTCTTCACAGGAGTACCACCAACCAAAGATTCAGAGTCAATAGCCATAAGACTCTTACACACAACCTCTATCTCATGCACATCACATATAGGAGATAAAATACATGAAATCGTCAAACAACATTACAAAACCATGGGCTAAAACCACCCAATAAAGTGGAACTGACCTTATCTCCAATCTAAATGCCCTATGATGTGTCAAAATACACATCAACACATGTTCCTCCCTTTTACAACTCATTCATGTGTCTGATGCATTTTTATATATCTCATTTTAGGAGACCAAACTTTCAGAGGCTATAACTTGTGAATCGGGTGTTCGATTGATGAACTGTTTGAAGCGTCGAAAAGATCACGAAGTTCTTTATTACCTTGTAACCTTCTACACCAGTTATGCCCACTTTTCATGATGTTTTGAAACCTCTAAAGTACTCAAAAATAAATTTAAATCTTTCATCACAACCTTCAAAAACATAAATTTTAATATCTTCAAATCTAGTTATGATATTGCAACAAAAATTTATCGACATGCTTATCCAGCCAATCCGAATCAATTCGTGTCGAAATAAAAAATTACTATAAATAATAACCTTATGTAAATGCAAGGTTGAAACACTATTTTCCCAACATTCTTCGACTTGTCGAACACCTTGAAAGAGCAAAGGGAGTATCTACACGATAAATTAATTGCTAGGGGCCATGAGACCCATAGACTCTGAACACCATTTGAATTCTCTATGCTCACAACATTAGTTAAAGAATATATAACATTCATCAAAGTTTCTACCTTAACCATCTTCGACCATATCTCTAACAAAATGATACTGAACATCAATGTGTTTGGTCCGGGCATGAAATGTTGGGTTCTTAGCTAGGCAAATCACACTCTAACTGTCACAATAAACTATCACTGCACCTTGTTTTATTCCAATATTTGAACATGGTCTTTTAAGATAGATGGATTCTTTACAATCATGAGTAGCTACCATATACTCTGCTTCTGTAGTTGACAAAGCAACCACAGGCTTTCGCTTACTCATTCAACTAATTGCACCACCAAATAAAATAAACACATAAGCACTGGTGGATCTTCTACTATCAATATCACCTACCTAGTCTAAATCCACATAACCATGAATATCAAAGGAAATCACGTCTCCTACCAAATTACCATGATAACACAAAAAATACTCTGAGGTACCCTTCAAATATCTGAAGACTCTTTTAACTGCATTGCAATGAACTCTGCTAGAATTAGACATTGTAATGGTAAAAAATGGGATTGAGTAGTTTAGGACCTAATCTCGTTTTCATCTATACATTGGAATACAAAAGCACCTAAAGGAGTGTTCCTCTATAACTAACTCTTGTGAAAGAGAACTAAGGGACACTTTTAGGGTTTCTATTCCTTCCCTGATATGAAAGGGAATATGTTAAATGCAGAAGAATGCAAAGTGATGTTAATAGGATGAACAAATGTGACTATAACAACAGTAATAATAGACTGATAACTGAACCAAACTGAAATAAGTACATATTTGAGTTTAAAATTCTAATGTAAACCTAATATTGAAAACTAAGCCTGAATTGGTAGGACCAGGACATTGGGTGCTCTGGCCCCAGTAATTGTACTCAGTTGTAAATTAGAAATCTATAAATTGAGTTTGTTTGGACCCTGTTTGCCAAAACCTGCACCTGATTGGGGAGGACCGGATTGCCCAAAACCCTAGTCCTTGAGATCTATGACCAAATTATGAAAATGGGTTTGTGACAGATTATTGAGATCTCCCAAAATTAAACTCTCTGACGTATACATGTACCTGTGCCTACAAGCTAGAAAAGGATGTGTTTGTGACTATATAGAGTTTTGCCTTAGTCAAACCCCTTGTTTTGGTGATTTCCAACTCCACAAATAGCCAATATATTGTTGAAAAGTGTGTGTGCCCTAGAATCTTGTGTGTTTGTAAGATTCCTATGAGCTAAAATACAAACTAGAGTTGTACCCTATGTTTTGAGTAAAAACCTTAAATAAATGTAATGTAAATGTTTCAAATCATGAATGCAATGTAGATATAAAGAAATAATGTAAATCTGAAAAATGAATGATGTGTAGATCTGAAACTCACATAGAGATATGAAAATAAAACAAAACCATTGTTTTGGTTGTGACGATGATGTTGTTAAGTGGTTGTCATTGATGTCAACATATTGATTGGCATTGATGTCTCTGATATTCTTGGTATTGGTGATCCAGAAGATGTGTTCCTAGAATATTTGGTGCTCCAGAAGATGTGTTGGTGATCCAGATATTTCAGGTTTTTGGATATGGTGTTAATCATTGGTATTCACGTGTATCTTGATCCTATTCTTATTTTTGTTGCTTTGGGTAATGGTGTTTGGGTTCAGATTCAGTCTGGAATTCAAGGATGTGCATTGGCTTATGGTGTAGTGTGTGTATCATGTTTTGGGTCTAGAATATGTAATGATTGTATTGTGTTTATTTGACCATTGATGTGTCTTGGTCCATGATCGTGGAGCAAAACTTCCAAAAATCTATTGGAGACAAGCAATTCATACTACAGTTTACACTCTTAACAGAATGCTATACTGGAAGAGACATGGGAAGACATCTTATAAGCTATGGCATGGTAGAACTCTGACATTTAAATATTTTAAGGTATTTGGAAGCAAGTACCGCATCTAGAGAGATGAGGATAATCTTGGAAAGTTTGACAGTAGAGCTGATGAAGGCATATTCCTAGGAAATTATACAAGGAGCGAGGCATACTGATGTTATAATAAAAGGTTGAACAAAATTGTTGAAAGTGCAAATGTGAAGGTTGATGAAGACATTTCTAAAGAGTCTAGTAAATTGGCAGGTTATGAGTCTGATGAACTAGATGACATAAAATGGGAATAGAAGACTAGAGAAGGAGAAGAAGAAGAGGAATCTCCAACATCTACATCTAAGACCTCAAGAAATGGTAAGAAAATTCACTCAGTGGATCAGATTATTGGAGATAAGAACCAAGGTATAATCACAAGAAGCAAAGCAGCTCAAGAACAAGTTATGTCTACTTTCAAAGACTGGATTAAAAATAGTAGAACAAGCTTGGAGTGATCAGAATTGGATGAAGGCAACGAAAGAAGAGCTGGATCAGATTGAGAATCGAACATGGGAATTAGTTAATAGAATGACAAATAAGAATGTGATTGGAACTAAGTGGATGTTCTGGAATAAGCTGGATGAAGATGGAAAGGTTGTGAGAAATAAAGCAAGGTTGGTTTGCAAAGGTTATACTCAGATTGAGAGCATTGATCTTGATCAGACATATGCTCATGTTGTTTAGATGGAAGCAATTAGCATGTTTTTGGCTTTTGCAACTTTTAAAGATTTCAAAGTTTATTAAATGGATGTGAAATTAGTATTCTTGAATGGAGAGTTGAACGAAGACATTTATATTGAACAACCAGAAGGATTCAAGTTGAAAGATGATCCAAACATGGTTTGCATATTGAAGTTCATGCATGGATTGAAACAAGCCCCTAGAGCTTGGTATGGAAGGCTAGATAATAATTTTACTAATCAAGAATTTCAAAAGGGTTCATCTAACAACAATTTATATTTCAAAATAGATTCAGGTAAAATCCTAATTGTTATAGTGTATGTTGATGATATAATTTTTGGAGGAAATGAAGGTATGTGTAGAAAATTTGCTAATGAGATGCATAAGGAATTTGAGATGTCTATGATTGGTGAGTTAAATTTCTTTCTTGCATTGCAAGTTAATCAGAATGACAAAGGAATTTTCATTTCTCATTCTAAATATATCAAGGAATTGTTGACGAAGTTTGGGTTAGAGAACTCCAAACCGATGTGTACACCTATGACCACCGGATGCAAGTTGACAAAAGATGATAAGTCCCCTAAAGAAGATGTGAGTCAATACAAATCAATGATTGGAGGATTGTTATATTTGACTGCTACTGGACTAGATATCAAGTATGCAATTTGTTTGGTAGCAAGATTTCAGCAAGAACCGAAAGAGTCTCATGTTGTGGCAATAAAAAACATTTTTAGATATCAAAAAGGCATAGAGGAATATGGTTTGTGGTACTCCAAATTTTTCTTTGACAACTTATAATGAGAAATATTGGGCCGAAAGTGTTGATGATAGGAAAAGTACAAGTGGTGGAGCATTCTTTCTAGGCTCCCAGTTAGTGGCTTGGTCGAGTAAGAAGCAAGATTATGTCTCTTTATCTATAGCCAAAGTAGAATATATTGCAACATCTTCATGTTGCACATAGATTCTATGGATGAAGCAAACTTTGAAGGATATTGGTGTAACATTCAATGAACCCATCTCTATCATGTGTGATAACACTAGTGTAATAAACATTTGTAATAATCTGGTACAACATTCCAAAACAAAGCATATATCTATTCGGTATCACTTCTTGAGGGACAAGGTGTTGGATAATGAAGTAAAATTTGAGTATGCACCTACAAAGGAGAATATTGTGGATATCTTCATGAAGGCATTGTGTAAAGATACTTCTGAGTATCTTCGACAGAAGTTAGGGGTATTACCCCTTTCTAGTTTGAACTAATGTGCATTTGGATGTGCATTGGTGCAATGAGCAGCTTGCATATTCTTATCTAGATTGATGCTTGGGAGCATGAGTGAATTTCATAGGGGGAGTCATGCCTGCCTTTGTCATTGTTGTCAAAGGGGGAGAGATCTTGAGAGTTTCAGTTCTTTCAGGTGCAAAGTTGTGCAAAGATTGTTTTGTCCTTGTTGTTGATGGATGTTGCCATCAATGACAAAGGGGGAGATTGTTGTGGTAGTGATGGTGATTTTTTTAAGTGGTTGTCATTTATTTCAACATATTGGTTGATATTGATGTCTCTGATATTCTTGGTATTGATGATCCAGAAGAGTGTTTCCAAAAACTTTGGTTCTCTGGAAGATGTGTTAGTGATCCAAATATTTTAGGTTTTCAGATATGGTGTTGATAGTTGGTATTCATGTGTATCTTGATCCTATTCTTATTTTTTATGCTTTTGGTAATGGTGTTTGGGTCCACATTTAGTGGGGAATTCGAGGATGTGCAACGACTTATGGTGTAGCGTGTGTATCATGTTTTGGGTCTGGAATATGTAATGATTGTATCATGTTGATCTAACCGTTGATGTGTGTTGGTCTACTATTCATTGCTTCCCACCACCAGAATGTTTAGTTTTGACCCATTTTAGATCTCTATCTTGGCTGACTTGGAAGACTATGCTTCTTAAAAGACAGTATATATATGAGAGTGATCTGATTAATTTAGATATAGAAAAAGTGTGACATTGTTTTGAAGATACGAGAGATTGGAAAGGAAAGATCTGACTATTGGTGATGTGAGTGAGTGTGTTGGTTTTGAGGCACCGAAAGCAGTCAAGTTTGTGCAGATTGTGTTTTAGTGGTGGATTCTTTCTTTCTTTCTCTCTTTTTTTAGCAGTGAGCCTTTTCTGGGCAACGAGCCCACCTGCAGGGAGCATTCTGGTAGTGAGCCACCCTTTGTAAAAATCACCTTAACCAATGTTTGTATTGAGAACTAACATTCTTAGTGGTTTTCCCTTCTTGGGTTTTCCACGTCATATTTGGTGTTCTTTGTGTGATTTGTTGTATGTTTCTATTTTCATGCTATATCTATGTTAATTCATTATGTTAGATTGGATCTAGATGTGAAAAGGATAAAAGAAATTATTTTATGTTATCAATTGATTCACCCCCCTCTTAGTTGTTGGATATTCAACAACCATACCAAACCCTAAGGGAGAGGTATAAGCCAATCAACACTCGGTGATCTCCTTATTATTCTTTAACATCTCCTAAACTCCCATGATTGATGAAAAAGGTCGATGAATGTTGGGAAAATAGTGTCTCAACCTTGCATTTACATGAGGTTACTATTTATAGTAAGTTTTTGTATGAGCATGAAATGGTGTGAAATTTTCTCTGAAGCTTTGGATTGGCTAGATAAGCATGCCAGTAAATGTTAGTTGCAAGATCATAAGTAGTTTGGAAGATATTAAAGTTTTTGTTTTTGAAGGGTGTGATGAAAGGTTTAAATTTAATTTTAACGAATTTGGAGGCTCTAAAATACCCTGAAAAGTGGGTATAACTAGTGTGGCGGGTTATGAGCTGATGGAGCACTTCGCAAGCTTTCCAACACTTCAAACAGTTTGTCAATCAGACACCCGATTCACAAGTTATGGCCTCTAGAAGTTTGGACTCCTCAAATAGGAAATATAAAAAAATATTACACATAAATGAGCTATAAAAGGGAGGTACACATGTTGAGGTGTGTTTTGACACATCATAGGGCATCTAGATTGGAGATAAGGTTGACTATACTTTATTGGGTGGTTTTAGCCCATGGTTTTGTAATACTGTTTGACGATTTCTTGTATTGTATTTCCTATACACGAGGTGTGTGAGATAAAGGTTGTGTGTAAGAGTCTTATGGCTATTGAGATACATCTGAATCTCTGGTTGGTGGTACTCTTGTGAAGAGCTTGCTCTGCAAATATGTTGTAATCTATTATTGATTGCTGAATAATATATTGAGTTGCTTTTGGAGTGTGGGGTTTTTCTCTCGAAAGGGTTTTCCACACGTAAATCACTATGTTGTGGTATGCATGCTATTATGTCTATTTCTTTTAAGTTTTTGTAACTATTGTAATGATTTGTAAAATTTTTTGCATTATTCTCCTCTCAAGGTTAGTGTAGGAAGTTGTTCAGCTACTTAAGATCATTACAAGTGGTATCAAAGCCTGGTCACCTTTGGTTTTAGTTTTGGGTTTTGGGTTTTTTGAACTAATCTAGATTTGAGTGGGAGCTTATGCAAAAAATACTTTTTGATCTTGTTGTAGGAATTTTGAGATGGCAAGTTCGCCAAGGAGATTAGAGGTGAAAAAAATTTCTTGAAGTAATTTTGAGATGCGAAAGCTGAAGATAGAGGATCTGCTAACAAATCAAGATATGTGGGATGTTGTTGTTGTGAATGTCTCAAGACCCTCATATACTACTGCAACTATTCAATATGATGTCCTGGACCATAAAGCCAAGGGTCTAATCAAATTATGATTGACAGACTCTCTTCTAATCAATGTCCACAAAGAGACCTTTGCAAAGAAGCTATGGACTAAGCTAGGTGAGATGTATCAAGGAAAATCTTTATTGAATCATATTTTCTTGAGCAAGCAATTATATTACTTGAGAATGGAAGAGGGTGGATAGATAACAACCCACCTAGAAGCATTTAATTTATTGGTGGCTCAATTGATATATGCTGGTGTTAACATGGATGAGGAGAAATGCCAGATCTTGCTTTATTATTTGCTTAATTCATGGGATTCTCTTGTTATGGCTATCAATAGTAATTCTATTGTTTTTAAGTATAAAAAATGTGGTGGGTGTCTTACTTGGTGAAGAGATGTGGAGGAAGGTATCCATCAGTTCGAAGGAAGTCCTAATTGTCCATGGAAGACATAAGGAAAAAGGAAAGAAGAATGAGAAGCGTAATAAATCCAAGTCCAGAGGGAGATCGAAATCTCCAAGATAGTCCAAAGTCATTTGCTAGAATTGTGGTAAATTGTGAGACATTTGTAAGGACTACAAAGAAGAAAAAGAAGAAGTTTGATTCTAAGTCTGAGAAGGAAGATGGTGATGCATTCATTGCAGTTTTGGCTACTCATGCAAGTAACGATGCATGATTAATTGACTCAGGTGCATCTTTTCATATGACTTCCAATAGAGATTAGTTTTCTAAATATGAACAATTTAATTGAGGTAAGGTGTACTTGGGTATTGATGCACATCTATATATTGTTGGTCGTGGTAAAGTTAGAATTAGGTTTCCTAATGGTAGAATAAAAAGGATTAGCGGTGTGTTACATATCCCTAGATTAAAAATAAATAAATTGTCTATGAGCAAACTAATAGATGTGGGTGTGTAGGTAATTTTTTTTTATGCATGATGTAAGATGATTAAGAGTGCTATGGTGATTGCTAGAGGTGTTAGGTTGGGCACTTTGTATAAGCTAGAGACATACACTGTTGAGTGTAATAACACTTCTATAAAAAATAAATCTTTGGATACTTCATTGAAAGATTTGAGGGTTTCACCTTCAATGGATGGACATGGTTTTTGGGTACCTAAGGGTGCTCTTTTTTCTAAAGAAAAGTTACGTGCAGAGAAGACTATGTTATGACGCTAGAGACTTTGCCACATTGGAGAAAATGGTCCAAGGACCTTGGAATCATGTCTTTCCTTGTACCAATGAATAACATATCATCAACATATAATGCAATGTACAAGAAATGATCACCATTAAATTTATAATAAACACATCGATCTAATTTAGAACTCTCAAATCCCAAACTCAACACATATGTATCAAATTTCTAGTACCACATTCTAGGACCCTGCTTTAGGCCATACAAAGATTTTTTCAATTTACGGACCAAATTACTTTTATCTTTTACCACATAGTGCTCTAGCTGTGTTATATAAATATCATCCTCTAAATCACTATGAAGAAAATTAGTTTTCACATCCATTTTCTCAACTTCTAAATCACAAGTATTAGCAATAGAAAGAAAAAATATAATGGATGCCATCTTTGCAACAAGAGAAAATATCTCACCATTATCAACACCCTCAACCTGAGAGTAGCCTTTTGCAACCAGCCTTGCTTTATAATTCTCAATGCCTCCATCTAGACCAAATTTTTTTCTTGAACACCCATTTACAACCAACAGGTTTTTTGTCCTTCTGGCAATGGTACAAGATCACATGTATCATTATTTTTCAAAGCTATCATTTCTTCTTCCATAGCAATCTTCTAGGATTCTCCGTTATTCATACCTAATGCATCTTCTACAGATCTAGGTTCATCCATATTAGTATTCAAACCAAAAACACATTTTTAATCATCGGGTGAATACCTTTTGAGTGGTTGTCTGTATGTCTTGTAGACCTTCGAACAAGCTAAGTTGGAGGTTCTTTCCCCTCTTCTAAAAATTTAGACCTGGATGAGCTTTCCTCAACTTCTTGCCTATCGAGTGGTCTTGATTCAACTCTTTTAGGCATAGAAGGGAATTGAATTACATTTTCTTGTTTAGTCTATTCTAGCTACAATGTAACAAGAGACTTAATTTCTCTAAAAACAACACTTCTACTATGTATTATCTTTTGTGTAACAAGGTCCCAAAGCTTGTATCCTTTCACATCATAATCGTATCCAATGAAGATACATTTCACAGCCTTGTTATCTAACTTTTTTAGCTTCTCTTTTGGGAAATGTGCATATGCATCACAACCAAAAACTCTAAGATATCTCAATGAAGGCTTGTGACCTAATCATGCTTCCATAGGTGTTTTATCAACAAGAAATGATGTACGAGACCTGTTAATCAGGTAGCAAGTAGTGGCAACAACTTCAACCCAAACTAGACCAAGACCACTTAGCATACTTCTAGCCTTCTCCATACTGTCTTGTTCATTCTTTCTACAACTCCATTCTGTTGTGGAGAACACATAGTTGTCTTCTATCTATTAATGCCACCATCTTTACAGAGTATCAAAATCATTAGAGAAAAATTTACCACCATTATCAGTTCTCAAACATTTTATTTTATTTCTAGTTTGCAACTCAACCCTTGCTTTAAATTCTTTAAAATGATTGAAAACTTCATATTTACCCTTTAAAAAGTACCCATGTGCTTCTACTAAAATCATTAATAAATGAAACATAATAGGTGGATTTTCCAATAGAAGGAACATCTACAGGACCAAACACATCAAAATGAATAAGATCCAAAACACCACAAGATTTATGAAAACTCGAGTAAAACTGAACGTAATTTTGTTTTCCATAATTGCAATGCTCATAGAAATCAAAGTCAAGATTACAATCATTCAAATCTTCAACAAGGTTTTTATTTTTCAAGGTCCTTAGACTCTTTTCTCCAATGTGGCCAAGCCTATGGTGTCATAGCATAGTATTATTTGCAGGTAACTTTGCTTCAGAAGAAAGAGCACCCTTAGGTACCCAAAATCCATGTCCATCCGTTGAAGGTGAAACCCTCAAATCTTCTAATGAAGTATACATAGATTTACTTTTTACACAAGTGCTATTACACTCAACAATGTATGCCTGTAGTTTATACAAAGTGCCAAATCTGACACCTCTAGCAATCAACATAGCACCCCTAACCATTTTACATCTTGCATCGAAAAAGACTACCTACACACCTACATCTATCAGTTTGCTCACAGATAATAAATTTTGTTTTAATCCAAGGATATGCAATGCACCGCTAATCCTTTTTATTCAACCATCAAGAAACCTGATTCTAACTTTATCGTGACCAACAATATCTGAATGTGAATCATCACCCAAGTACACCTTACCTCCATTAAATTCTTTATATTCAGAAAACCAATCTCTATTGAAAGTCATATGAAAAGATGCACCTGAGTCAGTTAACCATGCATCATTACCTGCACGAGTAGCCAAAGCTGCAATGAATGCATCGCCATCTTCCTTCTCAGACTCTAAATCAAAATTGAACTTCTTTTTCTTCTTCTTTTCTTCTTTGCAATCCTTACAGACGTGTCCTGATTTACCACAATTCCAACAAATGACTTTGGAATTTTTAGGAGATTTCGATCTCCCTCTGGACTTAGATTTATTACGCTTCTCATTCTTCTTGCCTTTTTCCTTAGGTCTTCCGCAAAAAATTAGGGCTTCCTTCAAACTGATGGATAGCTTCCCTTGCATATCTTCTCCAAGCAAGACACCCACCACATCTTTAGACTTCAAAACAACAAAAGTACTCCTGATAGCCATAACAAAAGAATCCCATGAATCAGACAAAGAACAAAGCAAGATTTGAGATTTCTCCTCCTCATCTATATTGACACTAATAGATAAGAATTGAGCCACCAACATGTTAAATGCTTCCAAGTGGTTTGCTATCCGTCCACCCTCTTCCATTCTCAAGGAATGTAATTTCTTCATCAAGAAAATCTAATTCAATAAAGATTTGGCTTGATACATTGCACTGAGCTTAGTCCATAGCTTTTTTGTAGAGGTCTCTTCGTGGACATTGATTAGAATAGAGTTTTCCAAGAATAATTTGATTATACCCTTGGCTTTACAATACATAATATCATATTGAGTAGTCGCAGTAAGATCTAAAGGTCTTGAGACATTTGCATCAACAACATCCCATAAATCTCGATCTATTAGCAAATCCTCCATCTTCAGGTTCCACATCTCAAAATTATTTCTAGAAAATTTGTCCACCTCTATTCTGCCTAATGAGCTTACCATCTAAAAATTCATACAACAAGATAAAAAAGTATCTTCTGCACAAGCTCCCACTCAAATCTAGATTTGCTCAAAAAACCCAATAACCCACAACTGAAACCAAATGCGATCAGACTCTGATACCACTTATATGAAGATTAAGTAGTCGAACAACTTCCTACACTAACCTTTAGAGAAGGATATTGCAAAACACTTTTACAGATTGTTACAATAGTTATGTAAACTTAACAAAAATGGACATAATAGCATGCATACCGCAACATAGTGATTTACATGGGGAAAACCCTTTCGGGAGAAAAACCCCACACTCTAAAAGTCACCCAATATATTATTCAAAAATCAATAACAAATTACAATATACTTGCAGAGAAAGATATTTACAAGAGCACCACCAACCAAAGATTCAACAGTAATTCAATAAACATAAGAGTCTTACACACAACCTCTATCTAGCACACCTCATATATAAGAGATATAATACATGAAACTATCAAATGGTATTAGAAAACCATGGGATAAAAACACCGAATAAAGTGGAACCAACTTTATTTCTAATCTAAATACCCTATGATGTATCAAAATACACATCAACACATGTTTCTCCCTTTTACAACTCATTTATGTGTCAGATGCATTTTTATATTTCCTATTTTTAGGAGACCAAACTTCCGGAGGCCATAACTTGTGAATCAAGTGTCTGATTGATGAACTATTTGAAGCGTCAAAAATATCACAAAATGCTCTATCACCTTGTAACCCACTATGCCAATTATGCCCACTTTTCATGATGTTTTAGAGCCTCTAAAGTCCTCAAAATAAAATTTAAACCTTTCATCATAACCTTCAAAAAGAAAAATTTTAATATCTTCAAATCTAGTTATGATCTTGCAACAAAAAATTGTTGGAATTATTCTCTAGCCAATCCGAAGCTTTGGAGAAAATTTTGAACCAATTCATGTCCAAATAAAAAATTACTATAAATAGTAACCTTATGTAAATGCAAGGTTGAGACACCATTTTCCCAACAACACAGGGGTTTGTATTTGGCCTGCATCTATTATTTGAGCATATGCATTCATTAACCTTCTGGTGGTGACGTATTACCTGTTGATTAGGTTCCTTCATTATTATTCTAGCACCCACATGGGTTGACCTACGCAACATCAGATCCTTTGAGTAGTGATTTTTTATTTTACTATTTTCTTTTCTTCTTCTTCTTCTTCTTCTTCTTTTTTGTGATTGGAAGATAATGTATGTATGATAGGGCATGGAGAGAGGACTCAAGCATCTCGTCTTTGGATAATGCAATAATGGACCATGACTATGGAGGTATGCTCAAATATGTTGGTAGATGTTGGTAGGGTGATGATAAGGAAGATGAAATGAAGGATTGGATGAAATGGCATAAGTATTTATGCAAGGGATTGGATAGGAGGGATGAAAGGGTGGAAAATAGGTGTTGGATAATGGAGGGATTGTAGGAAGACATGTTTCTGAGTGGATGGGCATGTGGGCAAGAGAAATATTGGTACACACCTTGAGAGGTGGTGGAGTGATGGTGGTGAAGACAATTTTGGATTTTGGAATTGAAATGGAGGAGTGGATGTGGATTTTCGGACATAAGGACCCAAAATGAATTTTAAAGGTGGGATATGATTAGATGGAGGGATAGCAATTTTGGATGCTAACTTTGATTTTTCTTTAGGATGTCGTGCTTTGAGGAGCCGCTTGGGAACCCACATGGTTTTTTTTACTTTTCTTTGTTTTGCAATTCCTTGGAATGCATTGCTTCCACAAGTAACTTAGGAACCCATATAGATTTTGTCTTTTCTTTCTTTTTTCTCAAATGATAAAAAAAATAAAAAAAATCTAGTATAAAACAAATAAACTGAACTAAAAACTTTATTACACATACCCAATTAATAAACCTGGACAAAAAATTTACTAGACAGAGAAATATGTGTGTTTGTGTATTACAATCGAAATAATCAACGAACTACACACAGCAAATTAATTTCTTAACAGACAGCAATTAGAATGGAGGCAGTCGAGCATGGAAAACACAAGAAGGAGGGGCACTTGTTGCCCACCGCAGTGGGTGAAGGCTCCCCCATGGCTGTGGGGAGAGCCATCCCACTATGTGGGTATTGGCTCCTCCATAGTCAACAAAAAATAAATAAAACAAAACAATGTCGAGGTAAACATTTCGATCAGAAAACAAAGTCGCAATGAAATTCAAAATAAGCATTTTGATACATACATACATACATACATACATACATACATACATACATACATACATACATACATACATACATACATATATATATATATATATCCAAAACCAGAGTTCATGTACATATCACAAAAAGAGATAAAAATAATTTTCCTGAGATCAGAAATCCAAATACCCAAATTTTATTAACGAATTTATTCTAACTATAAATTTAAAATGGAAATAATAAATAAAGAGCAATTTCGAACTTGCAAAGATCAATAGCCACATAAAGCATTAAATCTTTTTGAATAACGAATTCCAAAACATGAATCCAAATAGTCCTAATCTTAAACTCATTTTCCTGAGATCTAAACCCAAAATTTTTAAAACATGCAAGAAAAATAACCAGATTTCTTACCTTTTTTCGCTTTCCAGAAAAGAGAATAGAGAAGAAGCGGTATTTGCAGGATATCAAACAATGAGCTCCAAATCAGATTATACAAGCAATTCCTCCAAAATCCCTTCCCCAAAAAATTCGTTTTCCAAGAGCCAGAAGTTTTCCCAAATTCTTCCTCTCAAAACCCCCAAAACCAGAAAACCCGAGAGAAGCCAAAATTGCAGAGCAAAAATTCATGACAAAACTCCTTACCTTTCAAAAAGAAAGCAACCAAAATAAAAATACCTCTTTTTTCAAATGTAATTCCCATCATGCAAATTCCCCAATAATTAATTCCATTAATTAAATTATTTTCTAACCCCCACATGCACATGCAAGATATTAATTAAAATAAATAACAATTATTTTCTTTTAGATTTAATTTTTAAAACAATAAGTGATAATAATATTTTTTTTTTATAGATTATTACATGAATAATGAAATATTTAATTAAATGTTTATAATAGATCAAATGAGACAACTAAAATGATTTATTTTTTTTGGTCGGTGATAATGATTTTTATTAATTATAAGTAAAGAAGTAACATTACAAAAATGGGCCTAATTAGTACCCAGAATAGCCCATGAACCACTGACTGTCTACAACCTACCAATTTACATAATAGTTTCACAACATTTAGTATATCTGCACACTATATACCCCTAAAAACTTCAGCGCTTAAGACAACAAAAAATAGGCTCCTCCCACACTATCGGTGGATACTCTTAACATTGTCCTGTGTCCATAACAATAAAATTACAAAAGCACCCCTTAAGGGGCTATAAGCTGCAACTGCAAAAGACCCAGAAAGCGATATCTAACTAACTATCGAACAAACTACCAAGTATAAAATAAAAAACCATTAGCAAAGAACTCAAACCCGAGTTGGTCGATGTTTAGCACTACACCACCTCCTAGGAATGAAACTCAGGAACCAGGGCCTCCGGCTTTTCCATGCAAGATGATACTTCCTTATTGCCTCCATCAACGAATTCCATTTTGTCTAGATGTGACTCAATTAGAGTCTTTGATTTACCATGTTGGGCCACCACACAAAGGGAACAAAACCAAGCTCCTCCATCACAATCTGACTCTCAAAGAATTCACCATAATCGAACCCATATCCCGGGTACGCCCATTCTAGGATAGAATCCATTCCAGTGATTAATTTCTGCTAAAAAAGGGAATTCATAACCCAGCGAATGCCATCTTCAGCAATCCCCAATTCAAGACCCCATGCCATAATCATCACTACGATATCCACATTATACTTCCATCTATGAGTAGCTTGCTGGAAAAGGAAATCCAGCGTCCTCTGCACTACATTCACCACCTCCTCTGATGGACATTTGAGGAGGAGTTTAAGTCTATGATTCTCTACCGGCCCATAAAACTACTTCTGCGTCTGGAAGGTGAACGTAGCCTCCATTCGTCTACCAAACTACACCTGCACATAAAAATAGAAACCCAGCCAAACAGAAAATATGAAGAAAAAACATCGATCTTGGCTTCTTTAAAAGGAAGGCAATTTCGTGTGAGCAATCAATCACATAGTTGTTGAGGCTCCCGAAAATAAACGCGCTATGCTTAGAACATCAAATCACCACCTTCTCTCATAGAGAATTTCATCATAAAAGGAAACTTGTTTGAAAATAACCCACAAGTCTCAGTTCACATCACCGCCACCACTGTCATCATGAGAGAACGCCACTTGCAAAGGAGAGGATATAAAATTTACTCTGCCAACATTACATAAAGCAGAAAATAAAATAGATAAAAAATAAGTCTTGTGTTACACACAGTTCTCATGTGCCCTCGAAACCCCAAGACTGTCATCTGTTGTTTGAAAATTATAATTGAAATACACTCTCGGCTTGTAAGCATCATTTTGGGTCATTAGTATTTAGAGATATTCATCCTAGATTTAGCTCACCATCAAAAAATTCAAATCTTGAATCCTCCTCTTGATTGAAGGACAGGGCCCATTTAGATAATTTATCTGCCACTTTACTACCCTCCCTCTTGACATGGCTAACCATGACACCTTCAAAGGAATTCAAGTCTGCTAAGATTAGAGATAAAAAATTTTGTAAATGTCATGCCTTGTTTTCTCCATTTTTAATAGCTTGAATTATGATCAGCGAATCCCCTTCCAAATGTAATTTTTTTACCCCCATTTTCCGAGCACACTGGATTGTCAACAATGCTGCATATGCTTCAGTTTCATTATTAGTTCCCTTCTTAATGTGTCAGGCCCAAGATTTTTTACCAAATTGCCACCATAATCCCTAGACACCACCCCCGCACTAGACATACCCCCTCTGAATTGAGCAGCTCCATCAAAATTTGCTTTGATCCACCCCCTCTGGGGTGTAACCCACTTTGTGGGTGAATCACATTTCTTACTCTACTTCTTATTATGTTAGGCCCCATGTCATACTTTGACATTTGGCCATAATTTTTGGATTCTCTTGTCCTCTAGAGTAAAGGGGACGCTCACGGAATCCAACTGGGAAGCTGCAACCCCTAGAGTTTCCTCAATTGCCTGATCAATTCTGCTTAAAAACCTCCTATCATCCTCAGACTTGTCTTGGAAGATCCTATAGTTTCTTTCCTTCCAAATTTCCCATATCACAAGAGATGGACATATATTACATATGCTTGAAAAGGTTGATCGCTTGTTTTGCCTTGGCCAGCTATCAAATACATCTTTGAGAGAATTCTAGAGAGGGTCATGCCAATGCAATTTTCTCTTAACCATCAACCAACATTTATGTGATAACTTGCATTGTAATAAGAGGTGATCAAGATCCTCTTCAACTTCCTCACACATTATGCACTTGGTGGGTCCTGCTAGTCCTAGTCATTTCCTTCTTTCACCTGTGAGCATTCTCCCTTTTAAAGCCAGCCATGCAAACGCTCCTGCTTTGGGTAAACAGTGTTTGTTCCAAATTAAATCATTCACTGTTAGGCGATCTTACACCAAGCCTTCCAATATCTGATAACCTAATTTTACTGAATAGTTACCATCCTTGGATCCACACCAAACCACTATGTCCCAATCTTTCGTCATATAAATCTTTCTCTAAGCTAAAGTTTATTTTAAAAGTAATTGTTTTTTTGAAAGTCCCGTGTTTGAAAGGTCTTTCCAGTACCAGACCTCTCCCAACTGACTTTGTTTAACCTCCAAATAGTCGTTGACCCTATCACCCCAAATGCTGCATAATTGTGTTTTTATATCTGAGAAATTAGCCATATGTTTTATTACTGGATAAGTAGCCCATGAGTCATCCCAGAATTTAGCTAAATTTCCATTTCCAATATGCCATGTTAGATGATCTGTAAGAACTTTTCTACTACTCACTATGAAGTTCCAAATTACATATCCCTTGGGAGGATTTCTGATTGTGAAAATTTTGTGATTCTCTATAGAATCCAAATATTTAGCCCTCATTACCTTGACCCACAACTGATTTGGATTAGCATAAATGCTCCAGGTAAGATTTGCTCCCAACGCCTCATTCATGGTTTGCCAATTCCTGAGACCAACACCCCCTTTCAATTTTGAACTACAAACTTTTTCCCAGGCTAATAAAGGAATTTTATCCTGCTCATCAGCTCCATTCCAAAAAAATTTCCTCATTTTATGTTTAATCACATTAATGATTTTACTGGGAATTTTAAGGCACATCATCGAGAATATGGGAATGGCCGAGACTACTATTTTAAGCATTAG
Organism: Cryptomeria japonica; assembly: GCF_030272615.1. Classification (NCBI taxonomy): domain Eukaryota; kingdom Viridiplantae; phylum Streptophyta; class Pinopsida; order Cupressales; family Cupressaceae; genus Cryptomeria; species Cryptomeria japonica. The sequence goes on along the minus strand of NC_081406.1, from coordinate 280,643,448 downwards.
AATTCTACCAACCAATGTTAGCCATTTACTTTTCCACCCCTCAAGTCTGTTGAAACAACTCTTCACCAGATTTTTCCATATCATTGACTTATTTGCTCCTCCAAAAAGGGGGATGCTATAAAATTTGCTTGGTAAGGTTCCCAAATTCATGCCAATTATTATACTAATCTCCCTCTGTTTAAGGGGTGTTGTGTTAAAGAAAAAGATCTCTCATTTGAGCCAGTTCACTCTTTGGTTTGACACTTGTTCATATCTATCAATAACTCATTTTATGACTCTAGCCTCCCTTGCCGAGGCCTCTCCAGCCAAAAAGGTGTCATCTGCAAATTGAAGGTGGGTAAGAGGGTCCACCCCTTCTGCAATCCGCACCCCCTTCCAACGGCCAGCTCTACACTCTTTAGAGATCAAACGCCCCAACACATCTACCATTATAATAAACAAAATAGGTGATAATGGATCCCCCTGTCTTAAACCCTTATTTGAAGGAAAGAAACCCTGAGGGCTCCCATTGATAAGAACAGAGAAGCATGGGGAGTTGATACAACTGTCTATCCAAACTAGATCAAAGCCAAATTTGGCTAGGACTTTTAAAACAAATTTGCTATGGACCTCATCATAAGCTTTTTTCATATCCACTTTTATCATCATTTTCTCCCTCTTTGAAAGACGAATGGAATGGATTGCCTCATGTGCTAATATGATGCCTTCATATATGGATCTTCTAGGAGAAAAACCACTATGTTTTGAAGATATAACATCTTCCAAAATGCATTTCAATCTATTTTCTATCACCTTTGAGATCACTTTGTAGATCGTATTGCACATAGATATAAGCCTGAAATCATAGAAAGAGGATATATTCTTTTTTTTTCAGAATCAGAGCTATGAATGTGTTGTTAAAATATTTAAGGACAAAGCCACCTATTCTTGATTCCTCCACAAATTCCCATAGATCAATAGCCAAAATGTCCCAATAATGCTGAAAAAAGAGGGCAGGGAAGCCATCTAGTCCTAGGGCTTTATCTGGTCCCATTCCAAATACTGCAAATTTCACCTCCTCCAAAGACAAAACACTTAATAGCATCTTATTATGATGTTCCTTCACATAGGTGGGGATGATCTCCATGATGGATTGCATATCCTGGTCTACCATTATTTCTCCGTTGAAAGATCTTGAAAAGTAAATAATAGCCTCCTTGTTAATGGATTCCTGATCTGTTAACAACTCTCCCTCCATATTTTTAATTGAAAAGATATTACTATAGGTTCTCCTCACCTTAAAAGAAGTATGGAAAAATTTAGTGTTTATGTCCCCTTCCTTCAACCAAGTTTCACGGGATTTCTGCCTCCAAAATTTTTCCTCTCTGGCTAAAATTTCAGAATACACCTTGTCAAGCTCCTTCTCTTTCAAAAAGGTAGTTTCATCCATGCCTTGTAGAATTATGTGTTCATGGATTTGTTTTAACTCTTCCTCTAAACCCAATTTCTCATTGAAAATGTTTTTGAAAGACTCTATTCCATTTCTTTAATTGTTCCTTAGCGAATTGAAGTTTTTTGAAGAAAGTGAAAGCTTTGTTGCTAGTCCTTTTGGGGATATGTTTCCACAAAACCTCCATCAAAGATCTAATATTGTTGACCCTGTAGACACCTAAAATTAATATTTAATTAATTTAAGCCTATCAACATAATTAATTAATTTAATTGTGTTATCCTTATTCCCCTCAGAATCAATTAAATCTAATTTAATTAATCATGTCACTATTGTCCAATAATTAATTTATCAAATAAATTAATTATTCCCTCATTCTTCTAAAGTCGTCTCAATAATCATTTCTTCTAAACCCACTTAGTTAATTAATTTTAATTAATTAACCTAGTCATGTGATTCCTACAAATCACTTTTTCCTAATCCCACTCACCCTAATTAATCCTTCTAGAATCTCTCATAACCATGCTTATCATTATTCTCCAATTTTTAATTCCCACTCATGTCACATCAACATTGAGTCTCTCAAAGAAACTCAAATTTCTTTGAATCTCTCAATGCATCATTATTTTGGAATTTTTAATTCCTCAAGTTTGAAATTCAAATTTCTCCCCCCTTTTTCTAAAGGAATTTTATATTCCTATTTATTTTCCCAAGGCACCCTTGATCCATGCCTTCTATCTAAAATCAATCTCAACCCTTCATAATCAAATCAATCTTGGCCCTCCATTGGCCTTCTCCAATCTATAAATTGGATCCAATCCTCCTCACAAATCATCCACTTCTCATGCATTGTCATGCTGCCTATTTCTTCTTTCATCCTCTTCTAATCCTCCCTCAAATCTATCAAATCCTTAATCCATCATTCAAATCCAATCCTATCAAATCCTTCAATCCACCTTATTGAGCACAAAAGAGAGAATTCCACATCCAAAATCAAGCAAGGAGCATATCAAGTGGAACATCATCAAGGGGCGCCTTCACTTCATCAAGCTCAATCCAAAGGAGAAGATAAAATAGCAAGGTAAAATGGTCTCTTGATGTTTTTAGCATTTTCATGTTTATTTCATTATGTTTTGATCATTTGACCTTCTAATCCATTTTCCTCTCTTCATTTTGGCATGTCCGGTGGGACCCACGTCCCAAATTTAACAAAAAAATTGAGTTTTTTGTGAAGGTTTTTCGCAAGTTCACGCTCCAACGCGAGTGCACGCGCATCAATGCGATCGTTTTTGGATCAACGCGACTGCCTCGGGTTCGGCGTGACCGTAGAAAAAAATTCAAATATTTTGGTGGCTCACTATGCTTCAGCGCGACCGCCACAAAAATTTATCTCCTCATTCTTCCTCTTCTTCATTCTTCTACCTTCTCATTTCTATTTCCATTCTGTTGTCGCTTTAGCGCGAGCGTTTTTGTCAAAAATTTGAATTTTAAATTTTGGGTGTTTTTGTTTTGATGCGAGCACTCGCACATCAGTGCGAGCGCCTGATATTTTCATTTTGTTTTCCTCCAAACTTCACTAGATCCCCCGCCATTTCATTTTTCACATTTTCTTCCTTGGAGACCTTATCCCAAATTCCACTTTTTGAAGCCCGAAATCCCACATTTCTCTATTTTTAGGGTTTGCCATAACTTCTTCTAGTTGTATCCAATCACCTCCAAATTTTTCCATATTGTCTATCTCCAATTTTTGCTTCTTTGTCCCTCTAGGACAAAATTTTCCATTCCTTCGTCTCTCCCCCAAAATCCCCATTTTATGCTTGCTTATCCCTTAGAAAGTGGCAAAAACCTAGTCAAACCCCATTTACCCATCAAATTTTCCTCCAAATCCACATTTGTCATTAGTAGAAAAGTTGTTATTCTTGTTTTTCTACTCATTCCCAAAAAATAAAAATAAAAAATAAAAATATATATTTTTGTCATTCTTTTTGTCTTTTGTAGGACGCGTGTTGAAGACTTCATTTTCAAACTACTAATCCACTTTTTTTGCAGGTTGCCTAAATAAATCCAACCAAACATTGTGTTTTTCTTAATCATTTATTCTAGGCACCTATATTTTAATTAGCGGTAAAAGAACTCTTGCTTTTTGTGTTTGAGGAAAGTGTAGAGGTAGGAGAGTATTCTCTTGTCTACATAGACAATCAAAAATCCTGACCCTCGAACCTTTTCTTGTTTGATTGCATGCTTACCCTTAGCGGGCCTATCCTCCCCACTTGCTCTTTGAGAAGGTAAGAGGGGAATGACCCAAGTGAGTACACCCGAACTTGGGGTTCCCAACTCACTACAATAAATAGGCCATTGACTACAAAAGGGTCAATGGTTGGGGCTATATGAGAGTTCACTCTCACATTGGGTGCTTAGTAGGATCCTAGAGATCTCAATCACGCTTGTGTGACTACTAATTTCTTGGTGCTTTGTTGGGCTATAAGCCTCAATTGCGCTCGCACAACTGTGAAGGGTAGCTCCTAATAGGAAGCCTTACTAAACACCTTGTTCATAGTGGCCAAAAACCTTCTAGTCATTGGTGCAGGAGGTCAACCTCTGAAGCTGCCCATATTTTTACAGCCCTTAGTAGAGACACAAAGTTCTCCATGAGGAGTTTTCATGGGAATTGATGCCATGGGAATTGATGCTTGGCTTCCCTAGAGAAGTGAGTGTCATGGAGGGGAGCCAGTGGGGTCAAGCATCTAAGTGTCCGCTTTAGGTAAGCGTAGCTGGGAAACCAATTGGGGTCCACTAACTATTGTCTTTTCTTGCCATAGGATATGTTGTGAAGGAGCATGAGTGTCTTTTGAGTCTAACTTCTTTTGACCATTGTGTTTTGTTTACTTGACATCTCTTGCTAAGTTCATCCCCCACAACCAATCAATCATCCCTCTTTCCAAATTCCATCTTGCCATCATCAAATCTATCCAAGGAATTCTCCAACCCCCAATCCACTTTCATCCATTCAAACAATCATCCTTCCTCAATTAATATTAATTTTTCCTCTAGTCCAATCAAATCTCTAAAATTTCGATCAATCAAATCCATCTTCCTTCCTAATCCGGTTATCCAATCAAACCAAGGACTAATCAAATCAAATCAAATCAAATCAAATCCAACCTAATCTAATCCAATCCAATCTAATCCAATCCAATCCAATCCAATCCAATTCAATTCAATCCATTTAACCAATCCATTCAACCAATCAACCAATCTAATCTAACCCAAATCCAATCAAGTCCTGATCCAAGGACCAATCCAAATCAAATCCAATCCAATCAAACCAAGTCCTAATCCAAGGACTAATCCAATCGAATCCAATTCATCCTCCAAATCCAATCAAGTCCTAATCCAAGGACTCATCAATTCCAATCCAAATCAAATCCAATCCAAATCCAATCAAATCCAATCAAATCAAATCTAATCCATCATCATTTCAAGCCAAGTCCTAATCCTCATCTTCATAATCTTTCCCCACCAAAACATATTCATCCAATTTCAATCTAATCCTTCACTCTCAACATGACTACCCATAATTTCAAATCTTGGTATGAGAAGATGCTCACGAAAATTCACAAACCTGCCTACCAAGTTAATCCCATAATCTCTCACTCGCCTATCATACCTTCATCCATCCCATCTCAACACATTACACCCAATCCCAATCTATACCATATCTCTTATCCTTCCTCTACCTTCGACAAGGGAAATCCATATCATTCCCCATCCATATCTCCATATTATCCCTCATCCACATACTCCTCTAACCCAATATGTATACCTCCATCCCCCCCCTCCATCTACATCCCAATCCCCATCCTTCTACAATTCATTCGTTACCTCTGCTCCCCATCCAAATCCTTTACTCCATAGTCCTCCAACCATTAATCCTAATTCCCCAATCCATTATCCTAATCCTCCATCCAATCCCAATCCTTCATCTAATCCCAATTCTCCATCTAATCCTAATCCTCCAAAATCCATATTGTCCACATCCTCCAAATCCATCATCCATAATCTTATCCAAGACATGCTAGCAAAGGAGACAAAACCCTCACCTCAAAGCAAAGTGGCCAAGTCTCCTCAAGTCCTCCATCCACCCCAATCACCTCCACCTCAAAACAATTCCCAATCCCCCACACTTCATGATACCCCCATTTCCCCATATACTCACATCAAATCTTCCATACCTTCCTCCATCACACAATCCCCACAACTCCAAACATGCCAAAAGCTTGTTCCAAAGCATGCTAGCATAGAAACCTCTCCATCTCATGATGCATCTCCCTCCATTGCATCTATTGATCCCATCCCCTCCACTTCCTCTCATGATCATATGATTCCTCTATCATTGCATGATCCTCTTCCATCTCATGATCCAATCACCCCTCCCACTCCATCTCATGATACCCTCCCTAGTCAAGATCAAAGTATCCCTTCATCTCCATGTCATGATCCCAATCCATCTAAATATCCTAATCTTCCTTCCACATCTCATCCCCCTCAAAATGGACTCACATCTTAGTTCTGAAATAATAAGGGTCCTCAAGATAATGCTCAAGATGTTGGTACATCCTCTATTCCTCCTAAATCCAAATTTCCCTCATACAAATCAAAATCCCATTATCCCTCATCTTCTGCATCCATTTTGGGACCCTATGTTCCAAAGTTAAACCCTTCATTCCTTCCATCCATTTTGGGCCCCTATGTTCCGATGCTCAATCCTCCATCTCTTCCATCCATATTGGGTCCTTACATCCCTCCATCCACCACTCCATCACCTCAAATAATCTATAAACAAGATCAACGAAGGCACACATCCTTGGATGCCTCCCAACACTCTCTTTATACCATCCCATCCATAAAATCCATCAATCCTTCATCCTCGTGCACCCATCCCATTGCTATTGGAAGCAATTTGGATGCCCAATCTAAAAATAATAGATCTAAAAATCCACAAAAATAAAAGGATCAACATGTCCCCTCAAAACGACATGCTCAAAAGAAAAATGCGATCCGAAAGAAAGAAAAATTAAAAAGGCCCCAAAAGAAAAAATTAAAACCTATGTGGATTCCCAATGAAGCAATGCATCCCAAAGTAAAATCAAAATTGGCATCCAAACTTGTTAATCCAAAAGCTCCATCCATTCATAAGTCCTCAAATCCTCCATCTAACACTCCTCCATTTGCAAAATCCATTTTGGGTCCTTATGTCCAAAAATCCACCATCCCAACTCCATCAACCCCTTCTTCTATTTCGGGTCCTCATTTCCCAAAATCCACACTCTATCCCCCATCTAATTCAAAACACTCTCCCCCACCACTCCACCACCCTCCAAGGTATGTGCCAATGTTGATCTTCCACAAGTTCTTCAAAACCCCATCCATTATCCACCATCCATTTTTCATAATCCCATTTCGTTAGTCCAATCCTTTCAAAATTCTTATCTTCCATCCCCTATCCATTTCATCTCCCCAATTATTGTTACCAACATCTATGAGCACACCTCCACTTCAAAGTAATACTAAGTGATACCATCTATAGAACTAGATGCTTGAGTCCCCCCTTCCTCCTTCACACATCTACTATCTTCCATATCCGCTCATCCTTGTCCTTCTCCATCCAAACTATTCCAAAAATTCAAAAAATCAAGAAAAATGCAAAAAAATAAAAATAAAAAAAAAGTGAAGAAAAATCATTTCATCCAATGGTGAAAACCACTTCTTGTGGCGCCTTGGGTAAGTATCATGATGAAAACTTAGCAAACAAGCGTCATGTGTAATCCCCTCATCCCCTTGCACTCTACACTTGGGGGCAAGTTTGATCCATACAATCCTCCCATCCATCTACATCATATCTAAGTCCATTTTCCTTTCCTATCTTTGATCTTGACTATCCTATCCATATCCTCCATCTCATATCCCTCATCCTATCAAAATAAATTCTCCATTCCTATCTTTCATCTTGATCATATAAGAGGCAAAATTGTGTATATGCATGCATGCTTTGGAGCATTTAAGCCTTAATCCTCTACCATCCATATCCATTACACATTATCTTTCAAAAATCATACATCTTTATCCACCATTCTTGCATCCTTAATTCCACTAGCCCTAGTGTGGGGCATTGTACTCCTTTGCAACATAGTCCTTGGGTCTCCATCACCCTACCCTCCATCCTTTATTCTTTCATTTCCTATGCATATCCAATCCACTTTATCCATCTATCCAAACAATATCTTCATCCCTCATCCATCTATCCTCTTACCAATCCTTGGTTCTCCCTTGTCATTGGTTCCATTCAATCAAATCCTATCCACCCCATCCAATCCAATTTCTAATCCAATCCTATCTTATCCAATCATATTCTCCATCTCTTCCAATTCAATCATTAATCTCATCCCCAATCCGATCCTACTCAATCATCCATCCCCCTTTTTCATCCTATCTAATCATTTGTTCTTCTTCCAATCCTATCCAATCCATCAAACTGAGCTTTCCCCATCTACTTGAGCTTGCACTGACTTGTGTCTAATCCAAGCACCCATCCATACTTTGCTAATCAAATCCAAGTGGCAATCCTCTCATTTGCAGACCTCGTGCATCCAACTTCTCTTTTGTCATCCATCAATCGATCCATCACCCTGCCCATCGGGATGCATCCTTCCCTAGTCCGGCAATTTATCCAAATCCATGTCCTACTCTTGGCAAGAGATGTCAGTTGGTCATGTGCATGTTGTTTGCATGCTTGAGCTTTTCGCTTTGTTTTCATCTTGTGTCCCAGGACTATACTTATTCAGGATTGCCTTGATCATCCTATATATTGGTATGTCTTGGCTTGTGTATAATGGGGCATAGTTTTCATGGCATGGTGTGTTTGAAGGTCTTCCTTGTACGAACCGACAACCCTGCATTAGTGTTTTTCAACGCTTGCATGATTGTGTGCAAGGCATTCCTATTTTACTGAGTGTCAGTCCACACCTCGAATTTTCATATCATCCTGGTTCTTATAATTAGTGGTGTAGACTATCCATGGCAATATCAAATCTACGTTTTCTCTCTATACTTGCTCAACAAAAAATCCAATCCATTTATCATTTCTTCGTCTCATTTCATTCACAATGATCCAACTCAGCCTACTTCCCTCTTTCATTTCATCACTTATTCTTCTAATTCCTTTTCAAGAGCACACCCGTGTTCTCCAAACCCGCATGTCCTCTTGAGGGGGCATACGACTACTTCCTCGTCATCCTTCCTCTTCATCATTCTTCCTCATCCCATGACTAGGGCATCATGCTACCAGTCCTTATCCTTTTCTTCATCTCATGACTGGGGCATCATGCTACCAGTCCTTATCCTTTTCTTTATCTCATGACTGGGGCATCATGCTACTAGTCCTTATCCTTTTCTTCCACTATGTTTTATTCTTCTTTGATATAACATCATTTCACAACGCTATATCAAAGAGGGGCAAAATGTAGACACCTAAAATTAATATTTAATTAATTTAAGCCTATCAACATAATTAATTAATTTAAATGTGTTATCCTTATTCCCCTCGGAATCAATTAAATCTAATTTAATTAATCCTGTCACTATTGTCCAATAATTAATTTATCAAATAAATAAATTATTCCCCTATTCTTCTGAAGTCATCTCAATAATCATTTCCTCTAAACCCACTTAGTTAATTAATTTTAATTAATTAACCTAGTCATGTGATTCCTACAAATCACTTTTTCCTAATCCCACTCACCCTAATTAATCCTTCTAGAATCTCTCATAATCATGCTTATCATTATTCTCCAATTTTTAATTCCCACTCATGTCACATCAACATTGAGTCTCTCAAATAAACTCAATTTTTTTTGAATCTCTCAATGCATCCTTATTTTGGAATTTTTAATTCCTCAAGTTTGAAATTCAAATTTTTCCCCCCTTTTTCCAAAGGAATTTTATATTCCTGTTTATTTTCCCAAGGCACCCTTGCTCCATGCCTTCTATCTAAAATCAATCTCAACCCTTCTCAATCAAATCAATCTTGGCCCTCCATTAGCCTTCTTCAATCTATAAATTGGAGCCAATCCTCCTCACAAATCATCCACTTCTCATGCATTGTCATGCTGCCTATTTCTTCTTTCATCCTCTTCTAGTCTTCCCTCGAATCTATCAAATCCTTAATCCATAATTCAAATCCAATCCTATCAAATCCTTCAATCCACCTTGTTGAGCACACAGGAGAGCATTCCACATCCAAAATCAAGCAAGGAGCATATCAAGTGGAGCATCATCAAGAGGCGCCTTCATTTCATCAAGCTCAATCTGAAGGAGAAGGTAAAATAGCAAGGTAAAATGGTCTCTTGATGTTTTTAGAATTTTCATGTTTATTTCATTATGTTTTGATCATTTGACCTTCTAATCCATTTTCCCCTCTTCAGTCCCTAAGCCACATTGCTTCAAATTTGAAAGGGCATCTATCAGGGGTTTTTTCATCCTGGATTAAGATACCTATGGGATAATGATATGATCTCGTGAAGGGAAGGATATTAGCGATGCACATCCAATGAAAAGATGACCAATCGCTTGCTATGAAAAACCTATCTAGTCTTTCTGCTATGTTTAAGAAGCCACTTCTTCTATTGGTCCATGTGTATTTCCCAGTCTTAAAGGGGATCTCAATTAATCCCGACTCTGTGATAAAAGAGTTAAAATCTATGTTACTCTGTCGCATCCAACCAATGCCACCCATTTTATCTTAAAGGTCTGATCAAAGCATTAAAGTAAGCACCTATAAGAAAAGGTTTATTAGTATCCTATTTAAGGCACTCATATATATCCTTCCATAGCTATTTTTTTAAAGAGTAGTTGTTTGGACCATAAACATTGATCAAGTACATCTGCATATGAAGTTGCTTAGAATAAATTCTCACCCATTGCCACCAATTTCCTTGGCTCATAATGTTGACTTCCACTAAGGACTCATTCCATAAAATAGATAAACCACTCGAAGCTCCTTGAGCTTCAATTAAGACACATTTCCATTTTTTTAATCTACTATAAAAGGTATCAAAATATTCTGACTTAATTCTGGTTTCCTGCAAAGAAACAAGATCCCGACGAAACTGATCAAGGCCTCTCTTAATCAGTCTAACCTTGTTAGGGGCATTGTAACCCCTGACATTCCACGAAAGAACCTCATTGCTTCCGGGAAGAGACCACGTCCCTTCCCGATCTAAGTATGAGTTTACTCTGGCTAGGAACATTGCCTGTAATTTCCAGTCTAACTCTATTGGATTTAGGTCCTCTTTTCTTTTTTTTCTCCTACTTTCACTTTAGCATTTTGTGCCAAAGTCATTTCCAGTGATCCCTTTTCTTGATCCCCTCCTAGGGCAAGTAAACCTAGATCATCTTCCCTCTCTAAATTATCAGATATATCTCCCTCTAAGTTTGAAGAAATAAAGTTCCCTCCACTATCTTTCACTCTTCAAAGGATGCCTCTAGATTTCAAATTGGAGAATTTTGAATATCCTTGAAAATCATTTCTTTCAGTGCTTGATCATCAGGTAGTGGTTGTGGGGAAGACCTGTTGTCTTGAAAATGTCTGTAAATGAGCATCCATTATGAGTCCCATGTTAATGTCTTCTACCTAAGTCTTTGGGACTATTGTCTCTTCCTCATCACCTTTTTAATCAACTTGAGTTTCATTTGATATGTAGTCGTCAACATGTTTTATATGGTCAACATCCCGCGTGTGTTTCTCCTTTGTGATATTTTTCAGAACACTATGACCAGATTCAGAGACCCAGTTATTCTGCTCTGCAAGTTTCATGAAACTCTACATTTGAGGATCATTTCCTTGAGTTTTGGTCTCTCCAATCAAAATTTTTGTCTCGCATGCAATTGAGCAGGGTTTCAATCCCATTGAAGAGGATTCTAAGGCAAACAAATCATTTATGAGCCCTTGCCTGAAACTTGTTGAAAAAATTGTGTCCAGCTCAGTTTCACTTCCTTGTTTGAGGTTATGAAGCACATCCCAATCCAAGGCTTCCCATTTGATGTTCCTAATCCTTAGATTCTGAAATCCTTATTATTTCCTTCACCAAAACATTTTGTTATTTGAGTTTCCCTTTGTCCCCTATTTTGCAATCCCCTTTAGGGTGAGCAAAGGATTTATAGTTTGGGCATGAATCCATCAGATCTTCAAGCACCACCTTTTGAATCTAAATACTCGAGCTGGTTTTGATTTCTAGGGTATCTGGTAAATGATGAGCCAGATCCAAATCAATGCAAATCCGCGAAACCATACTGAAGTTCACTGAATCAATAAACTCCTCAGCTTTTCTGAAGATCCCCAGGCTTTCACCTATTTTCCTTAAGGTTTCTCTATCCTTGTATTCGTGTGGAAATCCTAGAAATTTAAGCCATATTGGAACCCTATTAATGTTCTATGTCTTAGGATTGAAGTTTGGTTTCCATTTGAGTATATTAAAACCTTTTCCATCCATAGAGAATGGTTCATTGTCTAGAATCCAGTTCCTATCAAGACTAGAAGGGCATATAACTAAAAAGAAGCCATTTTCTAGTGTTTTAAGCTCCACACCCTTACCTTAAATGGAATCACACCATGCTTTGATATTTGAAAAAGATGGCCATGTGCCCCCCATTTCAGAAAGAGAGCATGTTCATTGAGAAATCTGATATTTTTACACCATTCCTCATTCAAAATTTATATATTTAAAAGTCTATTGTAAACTGATTTCGGGCATACCTCTAAAACCTTTGCGGCTTCCATTGAGGGTTTTGGCCTCCAGAACTTCGCCTGCACCATCTTGAAATCAACCTTCTGCCTGTTGTTGAGAGCGGCATAGCCTTCGAATCTTGCGTTGCTCCATTCCTTCTCATTTTGCTTAGTTGCTCCGGCTGACATCCTTCTTTGTTGCATGGTCTCCGGACCCTTCCATGGCCATGAATGTTTTTTGAGTCTTGAGCGGTCATCTCTGAAGTTGTCACGATTCCATTTCCTATTCAAAGGCCATTTGCGATCAAGCCCACCTCTGTATTGAAATCCATCGTGGCATCTGAAACCCTGCCAAGGTCCGTCTGCCATTGCTCCTTATTCTTTTTATTCCAGTCTAAAAAATTTAAAAGGGTTTATCAACTAAAATGAATTATTAATTAACTAATCTTTAAATAAACAATTGTTATTTTTAATTCCCTAATAAATATTGTTTTCAAAATAATTAAGTAATTTAAATATTTTAAAATTTTAAGTACCACAATCATAATTTATTAATTTATTAAACAACCATATCCCAAATACCAAGATAGATAAAATACTAATCACTCCACAAAATTATTATATTATAAGGAGTAACAAATTATGACAATCTCAAAACATGGTGAGCTAACAGAGGGTGATGAATGACAATACTTGAAGAACAAAGACTAGGGTGCCTGACAGGGGTCAAATTGATATCTACATTGTCCACTTTACCATTGAGTTAAAGAGCACGCTCAAACCTGAAGATTCGGGTGGACTCGATGCTTGGTAGATGCAGCTGCATAAAAAAACTGTCGAACATGTACATATATAAACCACATAAGATCATACCATGAACAGGGAATGGAAGAGACATAGCTTGGTCGTAAAGAGCAGTGTGACGATTTTCCCTTTCACCCAAGCACATCAAACATAGAAGCAGTGTACATCAAGTCAATATGCATCGATAAATGAAAATAAACTCATAAATAATCGAGCCCAATAACGAACTATTGTATATGGAAAGCATCTAATAATCACATCATATACTACATCATATGATTCCATCGAAGACATTGACATATAATTATCATTCACAACCACATGACAACATCAAAGATAATAAGCAATGCAAGATCAAGGCATATATACATCTAAGAGTATCAAGATAAAATTCTAACACTACAATTATATTCCATCTATAATCATCTAACACATAGAGTGAAGATACATCATATAACATCACATGCTCAAAACATCATTATTCTGACTATCCACATAACATAAAATATCATAGTCACATAAAAATCTAGGAAGCATAGTCAAGCATAACAATCCAAAACCAAAATCGACCAATACCAAAATACAGATTGAACCACACAAAACACAAATCACAAGGTCTGACAATGAAAAAGAGGGAGGGACACTACATGCTACTCATAACTACGGTAATAATCACTTCACAAATCAATTTAGTATGCAAATTACACCTTTCATCCTCAAAAAAGATTTGTTATCTTTAGAACCCAAACGCTACCCTTTATACTCTAATATTATTGCTTGTTAATGATTGGATTAGCCACTCATTAATTTCTATTGCATTGTGTCTGATCACAATCTTTATGTTCACGAGAGAAGAGTGGACGTTTCTCTGCTTGTTTAGTACCTTAGTCTCATGTAACTATGACTTCGCTTGAGAGTGGATATACCCCCTTCACCTGGCTTCTTTCAATTCTGCTTTAGTCAAATAAGAATGATCAAATTCGATGATATGTTGGCAACGATTATCGATCCATATTAAATAACTTGGGCATTGAACAGTTACATCCCTTTAGGAAGCAACACACCTTTATCCATACTTCTTGCCAATCGCACCCTTTGACATAATACTCTTTTTTATTTGCTTATGGTAATAGTTCCCTCGATATATTAATTGTTGTCTTCGAGGGAGTCAGCCATTCTTTATGTTAGTTGTTGTTTTATTTATACTAACTATTATCATTTCTTTATGAGTAAACAATATTTACATAGGTGCGACTTACTGATTATTAATACAAGCAATTCTAATCGTTGCTCATTTATCATTCTCTGTCCTTTATAAATCAATCCTTAATTTAAATAAATAAATTGCTCCAAGTAATATATGCTGCCTTTAGTTATGTATATAATCGCTAACTTTGTATATCTTACATCACTTCTCTTCACTAATAGCATCTGATAGGAATTACGATATGGTTTAGATATTATTCCTAAGGCTCTAAATATTGCCACCTGCACAGAAATCTTGCCCCTCAATTCATGTTAGATATTACCTTATTCTTTTCTTGTGTAATGTTACTACCTGTAACTTAGTAAACATTATGATCTAATTTAGTCAGTGGTGACTCCCCTATTGTCCCTAATTGTCTTTAATCGCGCCTCTTCACATTATAACCAAGGTGTCTACGTGCATATTGTATGGCTTGTATTTGGAAGGATTTTACATTGCTACATGGGAGACCATTCTGACATTTGTCAGATCTGGTCTGTCACCAAGTTCACCATTTGATATGTTAGCAGCAACAAACAAGCTCAAGGAACTGGTCACTTTTTATTTGTATTTTGTCAAGAATATAATATTATAAAATTTATATTGTTATTTGTTGAATATGAAATTTATATTAATATTTAATAAATATAAATTATATATTAAATCTTGTTTATTATTAAGATTTTATTTAATTCTTTTTATTTATTTATTTGGTTATATATATATATATATATATATATATATATATATATATATAAATTGTATTTATTATTTATTATTAAATTCTTTTATGTTTAGATGGAGACATCACACACCCTCAGGAGGAGGGAGCCACCTCCGGACTTGATGAATCTTCTATTTGGCCTGCCTTAATCTACTCCTAACCTAAGGGCCCACTCCATTACTAACTAGATTCAAGTTCTTTATCACAACCAAATCACTAGGATCCATAGGTCCAAAAAATCACACTTAGCAAAAATAGTCTCCTAAAGCCTACACACAATCTTTCTCCAAACAAGAACACCTATCATGTATAAATTATGGAATATCCTCCTATTCCTTTCCAACCATAAATTCCAGAATATGAAAGTCAGACCAAGAAACCAGACAACGTGTAAAAAAGAGGTCTTAGCTGGAGGACGACTCGGGCTCTCCAAAAAATCAACTAAGGAGGTGGCATGGACACAAGCATGATTCCACACACCCCGCCATAGGTGCCAACTCTCTTTTGAATAAGAGCACTAAAATAAAAGATGAGAAACACATTCTTCACTCTTCTTACAAAGGACACATCTAGAGGGGCCCTAAAAGCCTCTCTTTTGTAAATTCTCCCAGGCGAGGCACTTACTTTGGGAAACTAGCCAAAGAAAAAAGTTACATTTAGGCTAGGAGAAACTATTCCAGACTTGCTTCCACCAATGCAAACCAATATGACCATGTTGTTGTCTATCCAACTCTAGGTACCCAGAAGCAACCAAAAATTTGCCCTTTGGATCTAAACCCCAAGGTAGAATATCTCTGCCCTTAAGAGCATTGCAAAATCTACTAGCTAAAATCCCAATTAGCTGCTAACGATTCTCTTCAGCACCACCCTATGGCCACACTTGAGGATCCTTCCAAAAAGTCACATGTATATGCCCTTCGCAAATAACAACCTTGAAATCTGCCACCCTATTCCAACTAGCTTTACCAAAATTGTTACAAAAGGGTTGAAGGTGAGGAAATTGATAAATAATCAGGGAATGACCATCCCAAGAATCATGCCAAAAAAGAGCATCAAATCCCCTGTTACAGATCCAAAAAATACCACCCTTAATGAGATTTAACCTATTTTGAGAGTATCCCAAATCATAGAACCCTTGCCCATCAAATTGCACCAAGGCACATACACATTATCAACTTCGTTGAGATACTTATGAGTAATAATTTTTGCCCAGTCCTAATCCTGACTAGTACACCATCTCCAATATAATTTTGCAGATAAAACCCGACCAATCAATCTTGCGGTCTCGAGACCAAGTCTACCTTCCTACTTCAGCCGACACACTAAATCCCATCTAACCAGGATCCATTTTGAAGAAAGAAAATTACCAGACCACAAAAACTAACGAGAGAAAGCATCAAATCCTTTCACAAAACTAGCGGGAGCAACTTGCACAAAGCATCTATAAATAGGAAGAGCTTACACCACCAACTTCAACAAAGTTAACCTTCTAGCAAATGAAAGCCATCTACATGTCCAGTGGAAAACCCTCTTGTGAAACTTATCCAAGATATCTTGTCAATACTCCCTGCGTTGAGATCCTACACCAAGAAGGATTCCAAGGTAGACTAGAGGAAGATAACTAATTTGAAATCTTAGATCCGAGCAAATCTTATTCTGAATAAGATGGTGAGTATTAAATAAATAAATAAAGGACTTAGCTTCATTAATTTTATGCCTTGAGGTATCCAAGTAAGTATCCAAAGTCTTGAAATTATTAGCTTCCCTAATTCTAGCCATACCCATCATAACAGTGTCATCAACAAATTGCATGTGAGAATAAGGAGGCAAACTATTGCACCAGCTCTAAACCCAAATTAGGCCAAGTCTAATTTTTGATTTTATGAATCCACCAAGTCCCTCAGCCATAATGGAACAAATAAGGAGAGAGAGGATCGCCCTGCCGGAGACCCCTAGAAGCACTAAACAACTCAGAAGGTTCTCCATCAGCCAAAAGTGAGAAAGAGGTAGAGGAGACACAATTCATTACCCAATCAACCTAGTCGCTACTAAAACTAAAGGCCAAAAGAACCTTCTATAACTATATCATAAGCCTTTGCCATGTCAAGTTTGATAAACATGACATTCTCCTTAGAAGTCGCCATAGAATGAATGGCCTCTGTAACAATCACAATCCCATCAAGAATCTATCTACTCAAAACAAATCCACCTTTCTCATTAGAAATAATACTTTTGAGGCACAGTTTCAACATTTAGTTTACTTATAACCTTATAAACCACATTGCAGAGAGCAATGGGCCTAAACTGGTCAAGACTATCCACATTATCCTTTTTAGGAAGAAGAGACAAAAAAGTGTCATTCATGGCTTTTAACATCATTTTATTTCTATGTGACTCTTGAGCCACCTCTAAAATCTCTAATTTGATAACCTCCCAAAACTCTTGAAAAAATTTAACTCGAAAGCCATCAGAGCCTAGGGCTTTACCCTTTTTCATTTGAAAAACAACATCCTTACCTGTTGTAGTGAAATAGGGCACATGAGGGTCTCATTCGTATCATTAGAAACTATATGGGGAATACATTCTAGAATAGAGATTTCATCTTCCCTGGGAGGAGGAGAATCTTCCTTAAACAGTGTAGAAAAATACCTGAAGAGCTTCCCAGAACATGTCTCCAATTAAGGAGAGTTGGGCCCCTCTCAAAGACACAAGAAAAGTAATGAGGTTGTATTGGATTTGGTTGTTCATTTCTGCTACTAGGATATGTTGTTGTCATTGATGTCAACATATTCCTGTGAGTTATTCCAGAGAGTTTGGGAAGAGTTTTTGATCCGGTTCTGTAGTTTGGTTTTATTGATCACTGTTTTGTAGAATCCGATATTTCCTCTGGTATATTCTGGTGTGATCAGATCTTGTGCTAAGACTTTGGATTATTGTTTGGGATGATCTTTTGTATCTTCATTTCGAATGGTTCATTATTTGGTGCTCTACAAGTTATCTTTCCTCGTTACAGTTGTTGATTGGTTGTGTTCTTGAGCTTTGAGACGTTGACCAATGAAGATTTGAAAAGAGGTGTTGGTGCAACTGTTCCAGATGATTCTAACATGCTTGATGGTGTTTCCTAGTCATTTCCTATTTGTTTTGGTGATTGCATTAATTGTTGTGTAAGTTTTTGGTGATTTATATGAACCGGTGATGATTTTTTGTGTTATGCGGTATTTCTGGTGGTGTAGCGTGTTGTTGTTGATCTTGGCGGGAATTTTGGTGGATGTAATCATTTGGGAATTTGAATTAGGTCAATGCTATGTAATATAAATTATAATATTGGTTTGGTGGTCAATCTTTGTATCGTGCAATGTAATTTTTGTAATTGTGAGTTGAGGGTTTAGCCGACTTTATTATCAAGGTTGATGATTTGTATATATAGGTAAGATGCTTATGTAATTTAGGTGTCGGTATTATGTCTGCATTATCAGAGAAAGGTGATTGTGCAAACAAGAGAGTTATCATTCGGTGAAGTGTTGAGGTGAGATTGGTGTTGCAGAGCAGATAATTGTGCTTCACCAGAACTGTCATCAAGCATTTGTAGATGCTATAATTGTAGTTCATTCCTTCTGGATTGTATTTTGAATCATATTGTAAGTCAGCGAGACTTCCCTGCAGGTTGTAGCCTTCTGGGCATATATATTTTGAGCAGTGAGCTCTAGGCAGTGTGCCTGAATGCATGTGCATTCCCCATTGTAATATTTTCACATACTACTGCAGAGTATCATCTTGTTGTGGGTAGGTTCCCATCGTGGTTTTTCCCTTAACCAAATTTTCCATGCCAAAAATCTTGGTTTCATGTGTTGTGTTGTTAATTTTCTTATTTGTTATTGGTGCAATCTATAAGCTTATGTTTTGAAGTTTAATTTGTTGTGATTCGGTGAAGACTGATTCACCCCTCGCCCCTCTCAATCTTCCTTCTTGATTGCTACTAACAATTGGTATCAGACCTAGATCCTCCAGTAGAAGCTTAATCACTTGAGGAGATCCAAGATGGCAGCTCAAGGTATTCTTTTCAAGAAGGACAGTCTAAGGTTTGATGGAAGCAACTATATTGTGTGGAAGAGACAGATGGAGGTGCATTTAAAATGTCTTGGAGAAGATTATTGGAATATTACTAAGAATGTCTATGTTGTTCCTCATAATGGACCATCCACTCCTAATGAGGTTAAGGAAGCTGAATATAATATCAGAGTGAAGGAAGTAATGCTTAGTGCCTTGACTAATTCTAAAATGATAAATGTTATGGAACTTCAGACCGCACATGAGATCTAGGTGAAGCTTGAAATCTTGTATGAAGGTGATAGTGAAGTGAAAGTTGCTAAGTTGTAGAGTTTAAAAGGAAAGTATGAGACATTGAAGATGGGAGATGATGAGAACATACATTCATACATCGCTAAGGTGAATGAGCTTGTCCTTGGTATCAAATTTGTCGATGGAAAGATTGAAGAAGATGAGATTGTTGCTAAGGTACTGAGATCTTTGCCTCTTGCTTATAAACATAAGGTTGTCGCTATTGATGAGATCCGAAGTGTAACTATAGTGACAAGAGATGTGTTGGTTGGAAAACTTGCTACATTTGAGTTGGGCGAATTTGGAGAATCATGTGGAAAGTCTGAGATAGCATTCAAAGCATTGACATTGGTATCCAGTAAGCAGAAAAATATGATCCTGATGAGTGCAGGATACCTAGATATGAAAGAGAAAGAAGAGAGATAACATAACAAGAAAGAGAACTTGATTAGCTTGAAGCATTAATTGCTCGGAGATTGCCTAAAGGTATCGGTAAGTATGATGGTGTGTAGGGGAAAAAGCGAGACTAGGTTAACATGCCCTAATCCTACCTTTTGACACACATTATGGAATACGAAAGAGCCTAGAGATATCGCACAATTGGTTACTTCTTTTTGTGAAAGAGAGAGCCACGGGATATCTATTAGGATTTCTATTCCCTTGTTGAAATTGAAAGATAAAATGATGCAAGTTCAATCCCTAACCTCAAAATGCAAATAGGAACTAATGACAAGATTGCAGAATTGAACTTAAATGATGGAAAGCTGTAAACACAAGGATAAGACAAGAATGAAAATGCGTACCCGGAGTTAAAATCTGACTGAAAATGTTCGGGACGGGGGCGCGGGCGCCACTGTCCTGATTCTGCCCCTGAAACTGCTCCGGAAACTGCTGTTTTTGCACTTTGGAAAAAGCTGTCAAAAATGCTGAAAATGCTGTCGGACCAGGGCGCCCAGTGCCCCTGTCCCAGGGACCAGGGCGCCCAGAAGGGACCAGGGCGCCCAACGCCCCACGCCCCTGTCCTGGTCTTTTGCACTGAAATTTGGTGGAAAGGTCTGTCTCAGTCTGCTTCTCCCGGATCTGCAACCTGCGGCGTCGTCCGAGTCCCGAAACCTGCAATAATATCTGAAAAGGGGAAGAGGCGGCTATATAGGGTTTTGCCTTAGTCAAACCCCCACTTCGGTGATTTCCACCTCCACGAATAGCCAAGTTGTATTGTAAAATGTATTGTGTGTGCAGACCTAGTGTGTGTGCAAGGTCCTAAAATGCAAGAAAGCAAACTAGAGCAACCTAGAAAGTAAACCCTAATTGCTTGTAAATGATAATGTAAAATGCTCTAAATCAAGATGCAAAGTGATCTAAAGAATGAATAAAGGATATATTGAAGCTTATGCAAAGACATGAAAACAACATGAAATCATACCCAACCCTCAAGGGAGGAGTACAAGCCAATCTTCAGTCGGTAATCTCCTATTGTTCTTCAATGTCTTCCAAGCCCTAAATGGATGAATGAAATTGATAATTGCTTGATAGATGGATGTTGATTGTTGTTGAAGTCTTCAAAGATCTGCTCTTTCGCTGCATATGAGGTCCTGAAAATCAAAAATTGGATCCTTTCAAATGAAGAAAGAGAGCTCTTATGTATGAAACCCTAGGTCTTAATTTCAACTTTTGGCCGACCTAGAGATTGAATATCCCGCCAATTTCTTGGGGTTAAGCTTTATTTTATGATTGGATTACGCTCCTAAAATTTTGGGAAAAATGTCCGGGACCATGTTGCACTCTGGGCGCCATGGTCCCGACAACTTTTCACCAAATTTTCAGGGCCGTCAGATATGATGATTTTAGAGAGAATCCCGAAGTTACAGGTGATTTCGAGATGTTTTGACCCCCGAAATCAAGCCCCCAAGTTCAAAATAGGACCTAATTAGGGTTTTTGATTAAATGATGTATAGGAGGAATAAAATGAAAAGGGCACACTTTAATGAAAGGGCCCAACTTTATGATATGGGAGATGATAAAATAGAACCTTAGACCTAATTAATTTGATTAATTAAGTGCTAAAGGGGAAATGCAATGCAAAATGCAAAATGCGCCAAGGCGGGTGCTAAACTAGGTGTGAAATTGTACCACCCTAGCAAGTGCGTACAATTTACGATGCTATAGATGGAAAGTTGCCCTTGAAATGTTTTTCTTGTAATAAGATAGGACATTTTGCTTCTAGATGCCCGAAGATAGTGGCTAAGTATGACATACATGATAAGTTTGATATGCATGATAGGAATGATAGATATGAGAAGCATGAAAAGTATGGTAAGCCTTATAAGTTTAACTGGAAGTTTAGGAACCAGAAGAAATGTTATTATGCTGCAAATGAAAGTGTTACAGATGATGAATCAGAAGGAGATGAAGTTGTGTTTATTACTATTAAGGAGGATAGACCTACGCCTATTGATTCCACTAGTTGTTATATCGAGGAGAAAGCTTTGGATGCAAAGGTAGAAGAAAAGGGTGTATGGGTGATTTACAACGGTTGTTCACATCATATGACCAGTGACAAAAAGGAAATTTGTAAGCATGGAAAGGTATGATGGTGGAATAGTTAGATTTGGAGATGATAAAGCCTGCGTAATCCCTAAGAGAGATTCTATTTCTTTTGATGGTAAGCATAACACTGATGATGTTTTGTATGTTGAAGGTTTGAAGCATAATCTTTTGAGTGTTGGATAGATGGTTGATAAGGGTTATATATACAATTAAAAGATGGTAAATACAAGATCTTGAATGCCTCTGGTATAGAGATTGAATCTGGAACTAAGATTGAAGGTAACATTTTTCATTTGAATGTTGGTGAGAAAAGTTGTTTGATATCTGAGATAGATGAGAGTTAGTTATGGCATAAAAGAATGTGACATGTAAACTTTGATTCCTTGATCAAGATCAGTTCTACACAAGTTGTTAAGGATCTGCCCAAGATTGTTAAACCTATTAATTCAGTATGTAAGGAATGTCAGTTGGGTAAGCAAACAAGGATTTCTTTCAAGAGAAAACAGTATTCATCTGATGGATTGTTAGATCTTGTGCATACTGACCTGTGTGGACCTACAAATGTTATATGTGTGCAGGGTGATAGATAATTTATGTTGCTAATTGATGATTATTCCATAATGATGTGGGTTCTCTTTTTGAAGGAAAAATCAGAAGCATTTGAGAAATTCAAGATATTCAAAGGTAAAGTTGAAATTGAGTCCAAATTGAAGCTGAAGTGTCTGAGATTTGATAGAGGTGGAGAATTTTGTTCCAATGAGTTCAATTATTTCTATAAGATGCATGGAATTAGAAGACAACTATCTACTCCTAGGACCCCACAATAAAGTGGGATTCTTGAAAGGAAGAGCCATATTGTTTTGGATGCTGTAAGAACCATGTTGATTGAAGGAAATGTTCCGGAGGTCTACCAGAGAGAAGCTATTAGCATTGCAGTCTATACATTCAATAGAGTTCATATCAAAGGTGATACCAGTAACACCCCTTATGAGCTTTGGTTTGGTCATGTTCCTATTGTAAAATATTTCAAAGTTTTTGGTAGCAAATGCTATACCAAGAGATGAGGATATTGGAAAGTTTGATGCTAGAAGTGATGAAGGTATCTTTTTGGGATATTCTACAAATAGAAAAGCCTACCCGTGCTATAATAAGAGACTGAGAAAGTTAGTTGAGAGTGAAAATGTGAAGGTGGATGAAAACTTTGGGAAGGAGATTAGAACTTATGATGAAGGTCAACATGTTGTTTTAGCTCCTATTCAGCCTGAAGAGCCTAAGCAAAACGATCCAGTAGAGACTGTAAATCTGGATGTTGCTATTGTTGGTGATGATGTCCAGGAACCTAAGGATCAGAACAATCAGAAGACTTTGAGGTATGTCAGACTAAACCATTCTAAGAATTATATTATTGGTGATAAGAATAAAGGTGTGATGACTAGAAGAAGGTTAGTTGTAGAAGAAGTATGTTTGATTTCTGAAGTTGAACCTAAAGATTTTGTTGAAGCCTGTAAAGATGATAATTGGATAAGAGCCATGGAAGAAGAGTTAGATCAGATTGAAAAGAACAACACTTGGGAACTTGTGCCTAGAACTAAGGATAAAAATGTTATGGGTACTAAATGAGTTTTCAGGAACAAATTGAATGAAGTCGGTGAAGTAGTCAGAAATAAAGCCAGAATGGTCTGCAAAAGATATTCACAACAAGAAGGGATTTATTATGAAGAAACTTTTGCTCTGGTTTCCAGAATTGAAGTTGTAGATTGTTTCTTACTTATGTTGCTTATAAAGATTTCAAGGTATATCAGATGGATGTCAAAACTGCATTTTTGAATGGTGATCTAGAAGAAGAAGTTTACATTGAGCAACCTAATGGATTTTCATTGTCAGATGATGGAGACATGGTATGTAAGTTGAAGAAAGCATTTTTTGGATTGAAACAAGCTCCTAGAGTCTGGTATGCTAGATTAGACAAATACTTGCTAGAATTGGGATTTATCAAAGGTGCTACTCATAGTAATTTGTACTTTAAGATTGAAAATGATAACATTTTGATTGTTGAAGTCTTTGTTGATGACATTATCTTTGGTAGTGATGATGATGTGAGTATGAAGTTTTCCAGTGATATGTAAAAGAATTTGAGATGTCTATGATTGGTGGGAGGATTTTTTTCTTAGGTTTGCAGATTGCACAGATAGGAAAAGATATATTTATATCTCAAACTAAGTATGTGAAGGAATTGTTGAAGTAGTTTGGATTAAATGATTCCAAAGCAGTTGGAACTCCTATGGTGACTAGTTATAAATTGTCTAAAAATTATGGATCTCCTAAAGCTAGTCAGAGTTTGTACAAATCTATGGTTGTTGGATTGCTATATCTTACTCAAACTAGACTTGACATTATGCATGTTGTGTGTATGGCTGCTAGATATCAAGATGATCCAAAGGAGAGTCATGTCACTACTATTAACAGAATATCTAGATATCTAAAGGGAATTGAGGATTATGGTTTATGGTATCCAAAGAATTATGATTTCATGTTGTGTGCTTACACTGATGCAGATTGGGCTGGTGATGTTGATGACCGGAAGAGTACTACTAGTGGAGCATTATGTTTAGGTAAGAAGTTGGTTTTATGGGCTAGCAAGAAACAAGATTCAATATCTTTATCTACTGTTGAAGCTGAGTACATCGTTGTTGCTAGTAATTGCACTCATATAGTTTGGATGAAGCAAATGTTGAAAGATATCAGAGTTATTTCTGATGAGCCTACTGTTATATATTGTGATAATTCTAGTGCTATAAACATGTCTAAGAATCTAGTGCAACATTCAAAGACTAAGCATATATCAATTAAATGTAATTACTTGAGAGAGAAAGTCAATGAACATAAGGTGAAGCTGGAATATGTATCTACAAAGGAACAAATTGCTGATATTTTCACTAAGCCTTTGCCTACAGATACATTTGTCTATTTGAGAGACAAGTTAGGGGTATCCACCCCTCCCGATCAGAATTATATGCATTGAGTTTCATCAATCCAGTGGAATTCAGAGCCTTATTCTTTTATCCGGATTGATGAGTTGGTGTTGCTCCTCTGCTGGAGTAGTCTGTTGATTTGGTTGTGTGTCCCAGGGAGAGAGATTCATGATTCTGTATCGAGAGTTTGATTTTCTGTTTTGGAGATCTTTGGCATTGCTATCAAAGGGGGAGAGAGGTCATGTGAAAAACTTCTTTATCTATCTTTATCTGAGGGGGAGTTTGTTGGTGATATCTTCTTTCTTTGTATTGATTATTTTTCACATTTATATGTTGTCATCAATGCCAAAGGGGGAGATTGTTGTATTTGGTTGTTCATTGCTACTGCTAGGATATGTTGTTGTCATTGATGTCAACATATTCCTATGAGTTATTCCTATGAGTTTGGGAAGAGTTTTTGATCCGGTTTTGTAGGTTGGTTTTGTTGATCACTGTTTTGCAGAATCTAGTATTTCCTCTGGTATATTCTAGTGTGATCAGATCTTGTGCTGAGACTTTGGATTATTGTTTGAGATGATCTTGTGTATCTTCATTTCAAATGGTTTGTGATTTGGTGCTCCACAAGTTATCTTTCCTCATGACAGTTTTTGATTGGTTGTGTTCTTGAGCTTTAAGACGTTGACCGATGAAGATTTGAAAAGAGGTATTGGTGCAACTGTTCTGGATTATTCTAACATGCTTGTTGGTGTTTCCTAGTCATTTAATATTTATTTTGGGGATCTGCATTGATCGTTGTGTCAATTTTTGGTGATTTCTATGAATCGGTGATGATTTTTGTGTTATGCGATATTTTTGGTGGTGTAGCGTGTTGCGGTTGATCTTGGTGGGTTTTTCGGTGGATGTAATTGTTTGGGAATTTGAATTAGGTCCATGCTATGTAATGTAAATCATGATATTGGTCTGGTGGTCAATCTTTGTATCATGCAATGTAATTTTTGTAATTGTGAGTTGAGGGTTTAGCCGACCTTGTTATCAAGGTTGATGATTTGTATATAGGTGAGATGCTTATGTAATTTAGGTGTCAGTATTATGTCTGCATTATCAAAGAAGGTTAATTATGTGAACAAGAGAGTTATCATTCGGTGAAGTGTTGAGGTGAGATTGGTATTGCAGAGCAGACAATTACGCTTAACCGAAATTGTCATTAGGCATTTGTAGATGCTATCATTGCAGTTCATTCCTTCCGGATTGTAGTCCAAATCATATTGTAAGTCAGTGAGACTTACTTGAGGGTTATAGCCTTCTGGGCATATATCTTTTGAGCAGTGAGCTCTAGGTAGTGTGCCTGAGTACATGTGCATTCCCCATTGTAATATTTTCACATACTATTGCAGAGTATCATCTTATTGTGGGTAGGTTCCCACTGTAGTTTTTCCCTTAATCAGGTTTTCGACGTAAAAAATATTGGTGTTGTGTGTTGTGCTATTAATTTGCTTATCTGTTATTGCTGCAATCTATCAGTTTATGTTTTGAAGTTTAATTTGTTGTGATCTAGTGAAGATTGATTCAACCCCTCCCCTCTCAGTCTTCCTTCTTGATTGCTGCTAACAGGTTGCCAGTTCTTCTAGCCTTGACAAAATGATGGAAAAAGGTGGTATGCCTATCTCCATCCTAAAGCCAATCAATTCTAAACTTATGTTTCCAAAAGATCTCTTTCAACTCCCATTCTTCTAGATCCTTAATAGCTAAAACCCCCTCGTACTTCAATTCTAAAGTAAACCCATGATTTCAAGCGAGTGATATAATCTAGCTGAGCTTGAGCAACCTTTTTACTAAAGTGCAGGTTTTCGAAACATTTCCTATTCCATCTCTTGAGATTATATTTTAGATACTGAAATATTTTAACAAAAGTGTACATAACCCTGCCATGAGAAGGTTTCCCTTTAGACCACCAATGAGTGACTAAATTATGAAGAGAAAGGTCTCATAGCCACATGAGTTGAAACTTAAAAGAGGGATTCTCCGAAGGTCTGAAAGAGGCCAATGATCCGAGCCCCTCCAATCTAAGATTTCAAAACAAATATTTTATCTATCCCTTATCTAATAACAAGAAACAAGGAATCTATCAAGTCTCTCAGATATTGCATCCACTCCACTTCTGTTATCCCAAGTAAAAATGTCATTATGCAACTTCACATCAATAACATTCAAAAACTCAATAATATCATTAAGGAGGATGGTAGAAGGATCCAATCTAGATAGATCCCCTCTTTTTACCTCCAAATTGCAAACTACATTGAAATCACCAGCTGTAATCCAAGGGAGAAAGGGAGCTAGGGAACAGGCAAATCTAATGTGACTCCAAAGTTGTGACTTACCCAAAAGATCAGTAGGAGCATAAACATTGGTAAAAAGAAAAGTTTCTCCAGAATCCAAACTCGAGGCAACCATAGATACAAAAGAGTGGCTATAAATCCACCACTAAGGGACAATATTCCTAGGATCTCAAAACAAGCCAAACCACCCGAACTACCATGAGCACCCACACATTGATAAGCTCCACGAGACCAGATCCTAGAAGATTTATTTTCATCACCTTCAATTGTTAGTTTAGTTTTTTGAATAAAGACGATGCCAACATGATGAGAAGCAACCAAATCTTGAACAACCTTTTGTCTAAGAATGTTGTTCAAACCCCTCACATTCCATTATAAAAAAATCATTTATGAGGATGAGAGAAATGGGAATCAATGGGTTTCACTGACCCAGACTCAACCAAAGTTTCCCCAATAATCCTTACCTTCTCTTGGTCTGTTTTCCACCCACTCCTCAAAGGTTTCTCCAGAGGCCCCTTTTTAAGGGATTTTTGTTGAAGGCCTAAGATCGGAGGAGCCTTATTGCTCTTCCCCAAATCCATGGTCTCCTTCACTAAGGGAGAAATAGGAGCTATCAAAGAAACATCTTCTTTCAAAACTAAAGTCCTACTAGGTTCTAACACAATCAAGATCCTTGGAGGAATATATGTAGCCATCTACTCTACCATTTGATTCTCTATAGATATAGTGGGATTATCATTTCCATTATCCACCTCCAATGCTACCCCCTGAAGGTTAGCACCAGAGGATCATTCAATTGGAATTCCTTCCTCCTAAACCAATTCATCTAGAACCTTAATCTAGTTAAAGATCCCATCATTTTGTTGGTCCATTAGAGTTCTCTTTTGACCTCTCCCTTTATTGTGAGGATTAATAGAAATAAAACCATCCTTGTTCGCAGTACCTTCAACCAAAGGATCCTTCCCTTTATCCACTTTAAGGGCCAAATTGGAAGGGGAATTAGTAGATGACATCTTAGATCTAGGGCATCGTCTTTGCAAATACCCATACTCATGATAGATTCTACATCCAAATGGTAGCGTTTCATAATCTAGCTGTTAAATCCAAGAAGAGGATCCAAAACAAATTTCTATAGAATCTGGTAAAGTATTATTTAAATCAACTTCAACACAGATTCAAGCATAAGAGATTACCTTTCTATCTTGAGTTTGAGTAGCGTGATAGACAGGTTTCCCCAATAGAAGACTAATGGAATGAAGAATGTCCTCCTTCCAGAATTTTGAAGGAAGCCTTGGGAGACGAACCCAAACTGACACTCTCAAGGGAAGATCCTCTGTAGAGTTGAAGCTATCATTCCAAGGTTTAACAAAGAGCCCAACCTTGTCAAATAAATAAGGCCCTCCTTCAAAGGCTTTGTTTTTGTCCCTCGTGCATGAGAAAACAACCCAAAAATAATTATTGGCCTCAACATTATTTCAATGTCTCCATTAGGGTTCCAAACCCATCGTACCCAAGATTTCAAGATTGGTAAAGAAATTCGAAGCCCCCATAATTTAGAAATGAGAGAATGATTGCTTCGATAAGAAATGTCCTCTGAAACGGCTTCCGGTTGGATCATTAGGTCGGGACGCTCTTGGTATCTCTCCAAACACCCATTCACTTTCTTGCTTTTTGAAACTCCCTTCAAAGAGGTATCACCTTCATTGGACTTCATATTGAAATCATTAACCTGTGTATGTAGAGAAGGAGGATCTAAAACCTCCATAGTTTCAAAGATCACTAGACATGAGGAAACTCCAAGACTTGCCATGCAAACCTCCAGATTCAAGAACTCTAGGAGAAAACATAGAGGACAACCTTTCTTTAATAAATAAAAAAGAAACGGAGACAACCAAATCTTTGCTCGTAAAAGACAAATGCTGCAAAAAAGACCAAACCCCACCCCAGATACATCAAAGAAACCCCTCAAAAGAGAGTCGACTAAAACAAAGAAAATGAGGTACCCTCATCTCTTGTTCGCACCACCTAGAAAAAGCACCTGCCACTCACCTAATATCACACAACACAACGAACATGATCTTGTAGCCCCGCTCTAATGTTATTGAGTCGAAGCCACTTGCATTATTTCCCCAATCTACTAAAATTAGAGAGGTGGGTGCTTTCTAACTAAATTTGGTAGAAGCCCCAAGTCTTTGATAAATTGCTTGGTTTGATTTTGATTTCTCTAAATTTTGTATTGTATATGCCTCCATATATTCCTGAAAAACCCTCCAGAAAGTAATTTTTTTTTTACCTAGATGTAAGAGATATGTTCTTCCCAACATAACTCGGGGGAAATCCTAATTTTGTAATAAATCACTTAATTTGGCTTTGATTTCTCTATATTTTTTTCTAGACGACTCAATATATTCTTGAAAAACCTACCAAAATCAACAAAAAAGTTACCAAACTATGATATAAATACACTTCACAAAATGGCCTCCAAAATTGAAAAAAAAAAGACTTAACTTCATGGTGCCAAGATCATGCTCTAATACCACTTGCTATGAAGCCTCTTGTACAATAAAAGAATATAATTGTCAAGTATTTAGTAGCATCATCACCAAATCATTAAAATCCCTAATTGATAACTTGGAGAATCAAATTTAATATGCATCCACACTTATGACATGATAAAAGATTTATATGGTGCATCAAGGGTGCAAATTGATAATCCACGTATATTTTCAACACTTGTAGTATTAGTGAACCAATATAGTCACACAAATTAAGCAACTTGAGTAAGTGGTAAATTTGTGGTTAGCACAACTGACAAGTTTCTTACTAGATGATCATAAAATAGAACAATCAATTATTATACTTCTTCCTTAGATGATGTTGAAATTTTGCTAGTAGAAATGAAGATCCATGTCTACTACCTTCAACAAGTTATTGTTTAGTAGATAATACTGACCACTAATTTTTAATCATCTATAAGAACATTTTTTCATGACCAAGTTTGGTGTACTTCAATTTTGTTATTTTGGGAAGTGTAGTCTCCTAAGTAGAGGTGGCCAATTTTGCATTTTGATTCTCTTGTTTTATAGATATAGCCAAAATGTCTTACGGATACATCATGGTTTAAGTTAGGTGATGATGTTGGCAAGGCATAGTTTTTCTACCGGTTCAAATTAAATTTAGCTAAAAAATTACAAGGGCAATTAATCTAACACCTTTAGGTTGAAAGCCCAGAAGGGTGATCTAATGGAGGCCAATGGCAAAATCTCACAAGGGTACTAGAGGCTATAATTAAGACAACCATTTCCCATATAGTTAGAGACAACCAAGGTTGTTGTAGGAATTAAATAAACAACGATGGAATACTATTACTTGGTTTACAATAACTTCAAAAGGACAAAACTGCAAAGGAACAAGGTTAGCGACACATCCCTATATATGAAGAAACAATAATAAGAATATAATCGGGTAAAAGCACAATGATGTGTCACATTTTTATAAAGGAAGTGGCCAACACAACTAAAATTGTTTAACTTCGACTGCATAAAAGTGACATTTCTAAATTGAATTTAAAAATGATGTAAACTGATCAAATATAAAAGTATTAATAGAATTTATGTCTGTTATTTTTTTATTTTTATTTTTTAAATTTGACATTTGTTTTATATGTTCAAAGACAATTTTTTTATTGTTGAAAAATGCTGAAAATCAAGGGTTCTAGTCGGTATCACCAAACAAAATGAAAATGAACTTATTTTTTGTTGATTTTAATTTTCCAAATAGAGGACGTATATATGCAGTGTTAAAAAAATAATAATTAAATTTTGATGTATATTTTTCTTGTAATAATATTTTTAAGTCCAATATAGCTGAATTTGGTAGTTTTCATTCGGCATCACCTTTTGTCTACTAAATTTATGAATATCAAAAAAAAAATTATACCTTTTTGGAGAAGATTTTCTCATCTAGTGAAAAATATATATTTTAAATTTTTTAATATCATTTAATATTTTTTAAAAATTTCTAATCAACTTCTTTTTGAACTTAAAAAACCTACTTGCAATGTTTAATTAATAAAAAATATTAAAATTAATCAAAGTATTAGAAAAGTTATATGTCTAGATTCGTGATTTCGAGCTCTACAAAACGATATTTTTTGAATTTTGTAAAAAATATTATGCCCGAAGAAAAATTGAGTAGAAGTGAAAAGTTTCAGAAATACAGACAAAATAGGTGATTTGGCTGCCACATCAACTGCCACATAGGAGAGTCCGACCAAACTATTTTGATTTTTTTTGAAAAATTTGAGCTCAAGCACTCACAAAAAGTGCCTAAGTGGTGCCATGAGTCCGACGAAACTCAGTTCGACCAGACTCTTGGCGCCATTTAAGCGCTACGCCAATGACATGGGGCGCCACATGGCAGGGTGGTAGTCCAGCTGGACTACCCCCAGTTAGTCCCAAGTGCCACACAACTTCATGCTTTTGCCCAACCATACCACACATGAGGGTGTGAGGTAATGCATGAAAGGTAAAATGTATATAATGTAAAATGGATGAGATATGTAACATGAGATATTGTCGTAAGATTATGTCATGAAGATTATATGTTAATATATTCAAATATATACAATTAATAGATACTCAATTATGTGTATGTGAGAGATACATGTATGCATGCGAATATATTTTCTATTAGCATTTTTTGTAATCCACCACATAATTTATCTTTTCCTTACTCGTCACATTGAGTTAATTACTATAACACATAATTAATCTCATATCAGAGTGATTGTTAACAATCAAACTAAATAGTCCAAGGGGTTGAGCTTAATTGGTTAAAACACTGGGTTCTCATTGTGGAGACCCAAGTTCAATTCCCAATAGGGACATCTAAATTTAATTCTAAGTTGTGACTCTTGGCCTTCCACAAAAAATGGGGAAGGTCAATCTAGTCAAACATAATAATAATAATAATTCAAAATACTACGGCTTCGGCCTATTACCTACCAAAAAAAAACAAAAACAATCAAACTAAATAACTCTGTCCATCACATTTACTCTGTCAAAACATTAAGTAAAATTACTTAAATATTAATCCAAACAACTATTACTTAATTGCATTTATTTTATTAGCCCAAATCAGACCCAAAGAAAGTCTATTTCCCTTTACATGTAACTACTCATTCATTAAAATTAATAAAAAAAATTATATTCTTAGTTAATCATAATCTCCTTAAAAAAATCAAGATTTAATTAAAAACGTCACTAAAACCTTAACTTGTCCCATTCTATAAAAAATAGCAATTGCACCTTGGTATGCAATGGGTATGCCATTAGGTAGGCCAATTAGAGAAAAAAAATGGCCTATTTTTTGCATGATTTTATATAGTACATTAGGCCAATAGGTAGGTCATTTAACAAATAATGTTGTTTATGCAACAAAGGTCATAATGGATAAGTGATGGATTCAAATCAACTATGCATCCACTTACATGGATCTAATAGATGAGAGAGAGAGAGAGAGAGAGAGAGAGAGAGAGAGAGAGAGAGAGAGAGAGAGAGAGAGAGAGAGAGAGAGAGAGAGAGAGAGAGAGAGAGAGAGAGAGAGAGAGAGAGAGAGAGAGAGAGAGAGAGAGAGAGAGAGAGAGAGAGAGAGAGAGAGAGAGAGAGAGAGAAGGGGGGAGGAGGAGGAGAGATAGAGATACATATAGATGGTGAGATAAAAAGATAAAGAGATATAGATGCAAAGAGATATAGGGAGAGGGAGTGTGGGAGACATATAAACAAAGAGTAGATATAGATAAAGAGAGAGGGGGAGAGGGGGAGATACAAATATATGGAAGAGAAAGAGAAAGAAATAGATAGGATATACAAAGGGAGCAAGGGAGAGATATAGAGGGGTAGATAGAGATAGACGGGAAGAGAAAAGGAGAGATAGAAAGATAAAGATATATGAAGTGATATAGAGGGGGGTAGAGAGGGATATATATATATAGATAGATAGATAGATAGATAGATAGATAGATAGATAGAGAGAGAGAGAGAGAGAGAGAGAGAGAGAGAGAGAGAGAGAGAGAGAGAGAGAGAGAGAGAGAGAGAGTTTTGTGTGTGTGTGAGAGAGGGAGATATAGAGTTAGAGATAATAAGGGAGAAATAGGGAGTGTGTGCACGTGTGCCAATGAGAGAGATATGGAGATGGAGTGGATTTAACATTAGATTTGATTCTGTAATTATTTATAAATTTAATTATTAATTTAAAAATATTATTTCTATAATTATTAAAGAATTAATAAAAACATAAGAGAAATATTCTAAAAAAGCTTAAGTACATATATAACTAATATAGTTAAAAATGATAAAATATCCAAAAAAAAAAATTATAATGTTATATAGGTTAAGATAAAAATTCATTATTAACTTAAAAAAATATTATTCCTAAAATTACGCTGAAGGCGTTTCTTTATTTGAGATTCATTACCCGACTTTACAAATCAACGGTTCATAGCAACATAGAGGTATGCAAGATGATCTAACAAATTTTTGCAGTTGGATTTTGTTGATCACATGTTTTCACTTTCTTTTCACTTGTATATTATATCTTCATTCACATGCGTTTTCGTTTTCTTTTCGTCTGTGTTTCTTTATTTAGATATTGTGCATCAGTTACATTATTTAATTTAACATACATTTGTACATTTAATATAATATCATAGAGGATACACTTCAAATTTTAATCTTCCACATTTGATGCCACATCATCTTTCTTAGAACATTGGACATCTCCTCACTGCCCTTCTTGTCTCTCTTGTGCTTGCCCAACTTTTTCTTTGCCTCAATTCTGAAATTACTTCAATGCTTCTATTTTCGAACACAACCCTAACATTTTCAAGTTTTCAACTGTAATTCCTTTATTTCCATATAATAATGAATAATTTTTTTCACTATGCGACATTATCTAATTGTTCTGAATTGGATAAACATTTGAGGAATTGACCTTCAACATCGAAAGTGCAACAAAACTATTTTTCTCTAGACGCACCAGTAGTTTATAGAGGTATTTTATATTTCATAAGCATTGCATTTCTCAACATGTAAATCTTTTCTTAATGGCGGAAGGTATAGTATTCAAACCAAGGAATGATTACAAGAATTCTTGTAGCGATAGCAATTATAGCAGATAGTGATACAAACTGAATGATATTAACAAATATATCACCAAAGGTGGGGGTTTATCATATTGGGCATACACACCTTAACACCCTCTAGTTAGAAACAAACAACCATGCCTGTACCCTCACCAAATATCCACCCAGTAATTTAAGTAAAATTATTGTCTTTTAGTAGGAAGATTCACAAGAAGCTAAAGTAGCACAACAAATTATGAATGTAAAACTAACCTTCACTTATGTAACTCTTGTAACTCTTCGATTGTTAGCTCACTAATTAAAAAACCATTGAGGTTGTACCATCCCCACTTATATCATCGTGTGCAACAATTGTCCTTGCTATCATAGCTCGGAGCTTCCTAAAAACTTGCACCAAGTTTATTAATAAATGACAATTGCAAAGGATATGATCTAGAAAACACTCATTTTCAACGAACTCATCTTTTGATCTACTTACCACATAAATATTGTAGACTGGCTATCCTTGTTTTAATGGAAGTTATTATTCAACTAGATTGTAATTGTAGACGTATAAATTTGACCATTTTCCTAAATAAATATTTAATATTTATTTTAACCCCATTCCTCCTATTAATTAAATCCTATTTAATTAATTTCTTCATTTTCATCTATTTGATTAAATAAATTACTCATTTTATCAAATTCGCCTAAACCTTTTCTATTCTTCAATTAAATAAATCATTTTATTTAATTAATTCCCCTTTCTCCCCTTTAATTAAATTTACGTTTAATTAAATTGATCCTTGCAAATAAATAAATCTAATTTATTTATTAAATCCCCCCACTTGTATTTATGCAAGTTGCATCTATTTTAGTTGAAATAAAGTAATTTTATTTTAATTCAAATCCTTTTCCCTCATCCACTTGCATTTTCCTACATCTCCCACTTGCCTCGTAAACCCCTTCCAAATTCTTCTAATCACTTCCAATTTAGCCTAATTCATCTCTTAATTATTGTTACATTCCCAAGCAAAGAGAAGTCTCAAAGCCTCCAAAGTCTTCAATAACCATTAAAGTAAAAGTCTTCCAAACCATTAAAGGCTCTTACATAACCATTTATGGTTAACTCATCTTTGACCTTTGGTTAGAGACTTTCCTCTAACTTAACCATCATTTTGACTCAAGGGTCTCATCAAGCATTCGTGGCTTTGACCTTGGTTATCCTATTAACCCTTGCACAAGAGTTTACCCCTTGGGTAAAAGCTTTATCCATTGGATAACCCTAACCTAACCTTAACCCTTACCTCCTAGGGCAACCTTCATGTCTTCTTAGGCATTTAATGCTTCTTGCATCTCCTCTCAAGCAACCTCTTGTTGACAATTGTCACCATTTCATTGCTGAGAATTGTAAACATGGATTGATTAACTTTCAATCCTATCCCTTGTTAAGATTATTCAATCTTAACCGTCCATTACCCTGTTTTCCCTATAAATAGAGCTCTCATTCCTCATTTTCATAATAATCCAAGTTTCATGCATCTACATTATAGTCTAATTTACTAAGCATTTTAGCCTCTATTTGTTAACATCGTCATAAACATTTAAAAACATATCATTTTCATATCAATAGTATATTCATGCTAGCATATCATGATTAGGATGATTTAGCAATATATTTATCATATCATTATCAAGAAAGGTCACCAATATTGATTGAGCCGACTCAATCAATAAACATCGACATTGAAGCAATAGTCAAAACCGTACATCTGGCAGAATCACTCACTGAAGAAGAACAACCAAAGTTTATCAAATTCTTCGAGGATAAGCAAATCAATTTTGCTTGGTCTTATGTTGACATGCCAGGGGTAGATCCGAATCTAATCGTGCATCACTTATCCATCGCTCCTGGAGTTAAACCTGTCAAGCAGAAATTAAGAAAGATGAATACACGTGTGGCATTGTTGGTCAAAGCAGAACTAAAGAATTTATTAGATGTCGAAATCATTCGACCTATAGACTATGCTGAATGGATCTCAAACATTGAACCGGTTTCCAAACCAAATAAAAGCATCATAATATGCACAGACTTTAGGGATGTCAACAAAGCATGTCCAAAAGATGACTTTCCTTTACCAAGCATCGACACTATAGTGGATCTAACAACAGGCCACACAATGTTATCATTAATGGATGGCTTCTCTGGCTATGACCAAATCAAGATAGCCCCGGAGGATCAAGATAAAACTGCATTCACCTATCCATGGGGAACATATTGTTGGAACATCATGCCTTTTGGCTTGAAAAATGCTGGTGCAACTTCTCTAAGAGCCATGACAACAATATTTCACGACATGATGCATACTTTCATGGAGGATTATTTGGATGATTTACTAGCTAAATCATTCACCCGAGCTGAACACCTGGGCATATTAGATAAAATATTTCAACGATTGGAGCAATTCAAGGTCAGAATAAACCCTAAGAAGTGTGTTTTCGGGCTCACATCCGACAAACTGTTGGGCTACATTGTATCAGAAAAGGGCATCAAAGTAGATCTAGCAAAGGTTCAGGCTATCATGGAGCTGCCACCTCCTAAAAACATTAGCCAACTCAAATCTCTGCAGGGACGGCTGCAATCCATCACATGATTTATAGCTCAGCTAGCAGACAAATGTCTTCCATTCAATCATCTGCTTCATAAGAATATACCTT
The DNA here is from genome assembly GCF_030272615.1 of Cryptomeria japonica. Classification (NCBI taxonomy): domain Eukaryota; kingdom Viridiplantae; phylum Streptophyta; class Pinopsida; order Cupressales; family Cupressaceae; genus Cryptomeria; species Cryptomeria japonica. The sequence goes on along the minus strand of NC_081406.1, from coordinate 280,606,431 downwards.
TCAGATGGGAGGACAAGTGTGCAGAATCATTCCACCAGCTCAAACAATATCTGATGAATCTGCTAGTTTTGGTACCTCTCATAGCAGGCAAGCCACTCATTCTCTATATATCAACAACAGAAGTATCATCGGGGGCACTACTGGCACAAGAAGATCCAACAGGCAAAGAATGGGCTATCTATTACATCAACAGGACTTTGAACGGATATGAACTCAATTATACGTTCATTGAGAAGGCTTGCTTGGCAGTGGTATTTGCTTCTCAAAAGTTCTGCCACTATATGTTAGCCCACACAATCAAGTTGGTAGCAAAAATCGATCCTCTCAATTATCTGCTCAATAAGACAACTCTCACAAGATGATTAGCTAAATGGGTCATGATTCTAAGTGAGTTTGATATTCAGTACACAGAACGACAGGCTATCAAAGGATAGGTAATTACAGATCAACTGGCAAAAGCACCCCTACCAAACTAACAACCACTACACGTGGAATTTCCAGACATGGATGTGCTCACTATCACCCCTAAGCAATGGACCTTATACTTTGATGGATCCTATACACAACATGGATCAGGTGCCGATATCTTGTTTGTCACTCTAGAGGGGCACACAAATCCAAGATCTCATAGACTGATGTTTCCATGCACCAACAACATTGCTGAATATGAGGCCCTAGTAACAGGAATCAAGGTGGGCATGGAATGGAGAATCACATAACTGAAAGTCTATGGGGATTCTCAATTAGTTATCAATCGGATCAATGATGACTATCAGACAAAGGATGATAAGCTAATGCCTTACAAGAGAATGGTGGATGACTTCAAAAATACTTTGTACACATCACCTTTGAGAAAATTCCAAGATTGGACAACAGAGTTGTTGATGCAATGGCCACTATCGCCTCACTGCTACAAATTCCAGATAAACAGAGTCGTTACGAGTTCCTGGTAGAGCAATTGTTTTCCCCAGCTTACGACAATTCTGCATCCCAAGTCATCTATGCCCTAACTGGTTCAAATTCACCTCTACACGTGAAGATCTACAATTATCTCAAAACAATACTCTCCCACCCGACCTATCTCACAACAAAAAATGCAACTTCATTTGACAAGTTGCCCGCTATACCTTAACCGCTGACACACTTTAACGTCGAGGTCTAGATGGTACTCTTCTTCGATGCCTTGATCGTAATGAATTTGACTCCGCCTTACATGAGCTTCACTAAGGTATTTGCGGTATGCATTCAAGTGGTCCTACACTTGCCAAGAAACTTTTGAGAATGGGATATCACTGGCCAATGATGGAAAGAGAGTCCTATCAATTTGATAAGAAATATCCTAAATGTCAAATTCACGATAACCTCATACATGCACCAGTGCAGGAGTTGCAACCATTCACCACATCTTGGCCTTTATGTCAATGGGGACTCGATCTGGTAGGAAAGATTCATCCTTCCTCTTCAAATAGGCATGAGTTCATTATTACCGCCATTGAGTATTTCACCAAGTGGATCAAAGCAACCTCGATGACCACCGTAACTGGAAAACAGATCTCATCATTCATCCTCAACTCTCATTTGCAGATACAACATTCCTAGTTCCATCATCACAGATAATGAACGTCCTTTCAAGAATCAAGATGTATGAGAGATATGCAAACAATTCAAAATCCAACATCGCTTCTACACACCATACTACCCACAGGGGAATGGCCAGACAGAAACATCAAACAAAACAATCTTGAAAATCCTCAAGAAAACAGTAAATGATGCTGACAAGGATTGGCATGTACAACTCAATCCAATACTTTGGGCCTACAAGACCAGTATCCGGACACCTACAGGGGCTACACCATATTCATTGGTGCATGGTTTAGAAGCAATTCTACCTCTTGAGGTTGAAATCCCATCTCTCCGAGTATCTTTGAAGGGCCTCATACCAGATGAGGAATATTGAGTGAACATGTTGCAGTGACTAAAGCTTCTTGATGAAAAACGACAATGTGCCTATGATCATCTCAAGGCATATCAACAACGAATGTGCAAAAGCTATAATCACAAAGTCATCCCAAGGGCTTTCAAAGTCGGTGGTCTTGTACTAAAAGAAAATCCCACAAATCAGCAAGATCGCGAAAAGAAGGGGAAGTTTGAACCTAACTGGTTAGGACCCTTTGTCATCATATCAGCCTACAGATCAGGAGCATATTAGTTGTCAACTTCAAAAGGGGATGTGTTCGATGAACCAACCAACAACATCCATCTGAAAAAGTTCTAGACTTGAGTCGTCCAATGCACAGATCAAGCAAAAAAGCAAAAAAATAAAAATTTAGAAAAATACAAAAAAATGAAAAACAAATCAAAAGGTGCAATAAAAACAAGTGGTGAAAACCTGGCAACAGGTGCTATTTGTGAGAGAACAACTCCTCTATTTATCGGTACTCATATCTTTGATCCCTCTAGTCTCAACTAATAGCCATCGCCAAACACTTATACACACAACATTATCCCAGACATACTTAGCGTAGTCACTGTCCTTGATTATCTAAACAATTATCCATATCATATTCCAGCATGGCTTGGTGATCAACATATATATCCACATCGATAAATATCCATAACTGGGAGCAACATTCCTCTCACTTTAGCATCTAGACAACTAACAAGGATCGCAACATACTAGGGAATCAATGTCAAAACTACTCATTGGGCTAGAAAACAAGATCATTATCCAACTGCAACTTCAACACACACGTGATGGATGATTTTTCTGAATTATGATTTGTTTACATTCAACATGAAGTTTTGACTATTTGTATCTTGATTTCTAAATCATTAGATGTCCTGAGCTACTCAAGGATGCACTAAGCTAGAGAAGCAACGAGGGAATCTGATATCTTCCTTGGTTTTCTGTCTCTGAGGCGATCATTCGTATGGTGCAAATTTGTCTCGAGACATGATTGGAAACATATCATTGAAGATATTTTCTACTTTGCACATAAAAATGGTTAACTCTTGTCTGTTTTATGCAAGCAACACTCAGGTCATCTTGGTTCAATTATACCTTGATGCTTGTGTTGTCTTGCAAATATCAAACATCCATGTAATTTTTACTCAGGTCATTATGGTTCAATTATACCATGATGCTTGTATTGACTTTCAACATATCAAAAGCTCAATGATGACAAAAAGAGTACAAACAAGTGACTGAACGGGAATGACAACGACATAATTAAAGTGATCATTTAGTTGCATATCATTTTAAAACTTGCATTTAGTTGCATATCATTTTAAACTTGCATTTAGTTGCATATCATTTTAAACTTGCATTAGTCTCACATCTCATTATCATTATCATACATCTCATTTTCAAGATACATCTCACATCTCATTATCATTATCATACATCTCATTTTTAAGATACATCTCACATCTCATTATCATTATCACATATCTCATTTTAAAGATACATCTCACATCTCATTATCATTCAGATTACATCACATCTCATTTCAAAGTAAACACAACAATACATCATCACATTATCGCCCATTCCATCATGAATCATACATTCACATCATCATATAACAATCAAAATCAAAAGATCAAGAACATCATTATTATCTAAGCATCTAATCATCCACATAGAATCATCATATCAAAACATAATGCATATCGTAAATCAATCATCATCTATAACACATCACATATGGATAAGAGAAAATCAGTGCCATATATATATCACAAAAATGGTCAAAATGTACAAGGGATATCGTGTCTGTCAAAATACAACAAAAGTGATCAAAATGCAACAGAGATAGGTCTCTCAGGTATGACTATCTCCTGAGGTAGACAATCTGACAACAGATATCCCAACTCCCAAATATCCACCAGATGGATCATGTTAGGCAGGCCTCGTAACACCTCTGCGCTCTGCCCTCGTATGGCTACAACCAGATCGAGTGGACGCCACCGCAACATAGCTAGGATCTTTGTGATCTCGAGGGACCACCTCCTCGTATAAATGCCTATAATACTCGGCCTCCTTGGTCGAGTACTGTATCTCTCTCAGTGTGTCCCGAACTGGGGCATCGACCAAGGATCTCTCTAACCTTGTCAGCAAAGGCCTCTACCCAACCTCGATGCTCTATCTCCATATCCTGCTCTGCGATAACCTGCATAATCTGTCACTACTGCGCTAACACCTATGCTTGCAGCTCTTGCATCGAGACCTCTAGCACTCTGATATGAAAATCCTATCAATGGGTGGGCACCCTGATATGAACGGGTACTTGTGTCATGGTCCCACCCACACCTGTCCATGTCTGAGGCATTGGTGGGGGTAGAACGTTAGATATCCTCCTCTGGGCAGGTCGCCTATCATCCTCTATCCCTCCCACAGTAGCTAGCACCATACCTACCCTACCACACCCACCCACATCAAGAATGAGACCACCTCTTCCACCACCCCCTCTACCTTTGTCTCCACGTCCACCTCTATCTCCACCTCTATCTCCACCTCCATCTCCACCTCTATCTCCACCTCTACCTCCTCCACCACCTCCACCTCCATCTCCTCTACCTCCATCTCCTCCTCCACCACCTCCATCTCCTCCACCATCTCCTCCACCTCCCTCTCCTACCTCCTCTCCCTTATCCTCCTCTCTCTGTCTAGCTCCCCCTCGCCTCTGCGGCTGCTCCTCCTCCTCATTATCAAAAGTGGGTAGCAGCTCCGTTGGATCATATATGCGTGCCACGACATGTGCCACAAAGTAGGTGGAGAACTCCTCCATCATCCCATCATTCACTACCCCGACCCCATAATCCCAGGTCTATCCCACCAGGGACATGTACTCATCTATAGCTGCTTCGCTATCTAAGGTTGGTCCCCACTCCGACACATCCTGTTACCGACGAGCATACAAGCAGGCTCCCTGTGGCATACTCTTTTGTCTACCATATTGTCGATGAACGCGACTATGCAAGAATCACTAAATAATAAAGGGCGTCTTCCCAATCAGATACCTTGACACATATACATAGGGCATCTCTAGCCCATCCTCTACCCACACCTCACAATTCATATACGGTCTCCAAATGACCGTATCAATATCATCTAGCACCCTCCGCCAATGCTCTAGTTTGACCAGCTTACGTTGGATAACTACACCTATATACCCATAAACATATGCCAGACCAACTGGCCTATCCCTGTCTTCAAGCGGTCTCGACACTGGTATATGCTCGCAGGCCCACACCTGTAATAATGTCACCCCAATTGATAAACTACTATATCCCAGATATACTACCTAGTGAAGCTCTCTGTATAGATGGGCCAACATGCAAGACCCCCATGCAAACGTGCGTCCCTGCATCACCATGTCCTCCAGAACTAATCCCCATCCAACGACTAGTCCCTTCGACCCATGGTCGGGACACATGAACCCACTAACGAAACCTGTTAATGCTGATGATAGTGGAGCATAACCTAAATCCAAAAACTCCTGCCACAGGATCTCATAGCCACTAATCTCATCATCTTGAAAGATATGGCAGAGAGCCTCTGTTCCACCCTCCTCAATCTGCTTGTAAGGTAATAGAGCCCCAACCACAGGAATCCACAAAATTCGATAACAATTTTCTGGCGTGACTGTCATCTCACCAGATGCCAAGTGAATGGTGTTCATATCACTGTACCACCTCTTTGCCAAAGCTATCAAGGGCATGTCTAGTAAAGAGGATAACCCACATCTCTCAATCACATCTCTATCAACCTATGACAAACATGGGATAAGTATCCATGGCCTCAGAAATCACTCTCGAGATTGGAGCACACCAAGCTCTGCCTGCAAATCAACACATATCCATCATTAGTTCTCAATTCCATCCAATCTATCAACAATCAAAACAAATCAACTTGAAAAAGTGAAGCATATCAAGAACACATCAGAAACGTATTCACATCATGTCAGTGAATCAATCAGTGCATCATATAAAGACCCATATCGAAATCAGAATCAGGACCCATATCAAAAATCAAGGACTCATATCGAAAATCAAGGACCCATATCGAAAATCAGGACCCATATCGAAAATCAAATACTCATATCGAAATCAAGGACCCATATCGCAATCAAAACTCATATCTAAAATCAAAGACATAACGAAATCAAGGACATGTATCGAAATTAAATTCGAGGACCCATATCGAAAATCAGGACCCATATCAAAAATCAGACTCATATTGAAACTCAGACTCATATCGAAACTAAGACTCATATCGAAATCAAGACCCAAATAAAAAATAAGACTTGTATCAAAAATCAAGACCCATATCAAAATCAGAATCAAGACCTATATTAAAAATCAACGACCCATATCGAAAATCAAAGATCCATAATGAAATCAAAATCAGACTCATATCGAAATCAGACCCATATCGAAATCGGACCCATATTGAAATCAAAATTAGACCCATATTGAAATCAAGACTCAAATCAACTCAACAATCCATATCAAAAAGTAACTCATATCGAAACAAGATCCATATCAACCACAGACTCATATCGTAATCCAATAGCATATCAGAATCAGACATCATCATAAAACATGACTCACATCGGATCATGAACCATATCAAAGTAATCGACGGACCCATATCGACATCTACACAACCTATGTAATCTGTTTGACTCACGATGCAATTTTTTACAACACCTTTTTTCCAACTTTAGACCACACGTGCTAAATCAGGGCCCCAAAGCACTAAGTTGCCACATATGCGCTAACCTTTTCCACAAATGTGCTGTAAAACACACCCTACACACTAAGATATCCTGTGCACTAATTGACGCACCATTTGCGCTACCATGTTTACCCAATATGCTAAGCTATCCTACGCGCTAATTGATCTACCCATTGCACTACCCTGCATACCCTATGCGCTAAAACCATCCTACACGCTAACCTACCCCTCGACGGTGCTACAATGTGGCACCGAGACACCAAACCTACCTAGGGTTTGCTACACGCTAAAACTCCTATTGTATGTGCTAGACAACCTACCCTACGCGCTAAATTGGCAAAATCCGACCCCAAATTGAAAAACGTGATGAAAATAAATAAAATTAATCAAAAACGCAAGATGGATTTTGGCCACTTACTGGTGGGACATATGCGGCGGGTCTCTGGTATCGCCCGACGCGCTCAAATCGCTGCGAATAATATGGAATCATCGTTTTTAGAGCTCCAAATGTCACAATCACAAAGAGACAAGTGTGCAAATGTTTTTTCAAAGTCACTTTTTACCTTTTAATAGGGTAAAATCAAGGGTTAATAAGTGAGGCATGTATTTTACTCCTACTTTTTCATTTTTAACCTTATCAACATCATTTTTTCGAGAGATGAATCAATAATGTGCATACAACACAATCAATATTCTCATAATGCAATTAATTTAAAAAAAAAACAATCATAACCTTGACAAATTTTCACTAAATTCTTGATTCATCTCCTGAGGGGGCATCATCAATATTGTTCATCAAATCTACATCTGGGGCATCATAGCGACACTGACACACAACATCATATCGATCAAATTTTGGCAGCATATCCAACAATTTTCTTTGAATCAACATGTGCACACACGTCACTTCAAAGAGGGGCAAAATGTAGATGTATAAATCTGACCACTTTCCTAAATAGATATTTAATATTTATTTTAACCCCATTCCTCCTATTAATTAAACCCTATTTAATTAATTTCTTTGTTTTCATCTATTTGATTACATATATTATTGAATTTATTAAATTCACCTAAACCTTTTCTAGCCTTTAATTAGATAAATCACTTATTTAATTAATTCCCCTTTCTCCCCTTTTAATTAAATTTACATTTAAATAAATTGATCCTTGCAAATAAATAAATCTAATTTATTTATTAAATCCCCCCACTTGTATTTATGCAAAGTTGCATCTATTTTAGTTGAAATAAAGTAATTTTATTTTAATTAAAATCCTTTTCCCTCATCCACTTGTATTTTCCTACATCTCCCACTTGCCTCCTAAACCCCTTCTAGATTTTTCTAATCACTTCCAATTTAGCCTAGTTCGTCTCTTAATTATTGTCACATTCCTAAGCAAAGAGAAGTCACTTCTCAAAGCCTCGAAAGTCTTCAATAACCATTAAAGGAATTGTGTCTTCAAATGGTTAACCTCTAAAAGTCTTCCAAACCATTAAAGGCTCTTACATAACCATTTATGGTTAACTCATCTTTGACCTTTGGTTAGAGACTTTCCTCTAACTTAACCATCATTTTGACTCAAGGGTCTCATCAAGCATTCATGGCTTTAACCTTGGTTATCCTATTAACCCTTGCACAAGAGTTTACCCCTTGGGTAAAAGCTTTATCCATTGGATAACCCTAACCTAACCTTAACCCTTACCTCCTAGGGTAACCTTCATGTCTTCTCAGGCATTTAATGCTTCTTGCATCTCCTCTCAAACAACCTCTTGTTGACAATTGTTACTATTTCATTGGTGAGAATTGTAAACATGGATTGATTAACTTTCAATCCTAGCCCTTGTTAAGATTATTCAATCTTAACCGTCCATTGCCCTATTTTCCCTATAAATAGAGCTCTCGTTCCTCATTTTCATAATAATCCAAGTTTCATGCATCTACATTATAGTCTAATTTACTAAGCATTTTAGCCTCTATTTGTTAAAACATCATCATAAACATTTAAAAGCATTTCATTTTCATATTAGTAGTATATTCATGCTAGCATATCATCATTAGGATAATTTAGCAATATCTTTATCATATCATTATTTTCATACTAGCTTAATCATCATAGTTTTAACATCATATATATCTTAGAATGCACCCATACATATAAATCAAATATCACTCGTTCTTGGAGTTGTCATTCCTAAGTCATTTGTTCAATGATCTGAGAGTAAAACATGGACTTTAGGGATCCTGTGAGATAGAGAACAATGGGACACCCCTTTGGAAGTTGAACTAATTGAATTAGTTCATATACTTGCATCAAGAGTCTCATTGGTGTGTGGGTCTTTTAGATTCAATTTATTCATTTTTGTCACCACATTTTCCCGCATATAGTAATTAATGCAAATAAATAAAGTCTTGGGTGTTTCTCTTGAGGAATAAAATAACGTAGTTAATTTAATTTAAGCACATTAGCTTTTATATGTACCTTTTGTACAATATCAACACCAGATTTTTCATTTGAATCAAACCATAAGTTTTATTCCTGTTGAAAATAAGGATACATGAACATAAGATGCTCCTCCTCTAAACATATTCCCTTAATCAATGGCTGCAAAACAACATTTTTATTATCCCGATCCAGAGTCTTTTAATCTTCAAGTTCAGTCTTCGTCCCAACTATAACCTACTATGTAGACTAATCACATACAAAGATTAAACATCGGAACTCCCACAATAAAACATTATAACTCCCACGTGATCAACACTGGGTTCCTGTGATAAGATACTCAACAAAATTAGTCTAAAAATGGACTAAAATAACACCTTGATAATAGTCCTCCTCAAGACAACTTTGCAATTATTTCTAACAATTTTTTCATTTCATAGATGAAATTTGTCTTTGTCAATTCCTTCCAAGTAGAGCAAGTATTGCTTCAATTTCATCTTTGGAAGCAACATCAACTATAATGGTGGTTGATTCTATAGTTATAGTTATTTTTCTTTCAATTCCAAGTTGCTTCTCTATAACATCCTCAACCTTCATGCCTAAATCACTAGACATGAACTCTGCACCTATGAAAAGAGGATTGTTTTAACCTCTCCACAACAATTGTAAATGCTAGACCCTAAGTTTTTTTCTCCTATAGTCTGGAAACTTTGAGAGTTAGCAAGATAGACCTATGATTCATGCATTCACATTATCTGGTGGATAGAAATCATATCCAAATATCCCAGTTTGATTTTAAAATTTAATAAGATAATTATATAACAATAGTAAAAAATAGTTTATTATGATAATGCCTAATGTTTCTTTGTCCCTGGCATATTCTATAGGGGTCTTAATAAGGAATACTCATGTTGTTTGAAGTTCAAGTCTTATTATTTCACTAGATTTTATATTTATAGGTATAGTTCTACAACATTTTGATTGAAAGGCACATAGTGAAGAAAAATGCATAGGTTGCAAATGTGAACTACATTCCTTGCATGAGAGAAACCTCCCCACTCCATAACCAAAGCATTTGGTAGATTCCTTCTAAACCATTTTAACTCGAGAAATGTGAATTAAATAGATAGTTTTAGAGAAAATGTCTACCATTGACAATTTAAAAAAAAATAAAAATAAAAATAATAAAATTACTTATTTATCTTACATGGATGTATTCTTAAATCTCATTGAGATTCACATATTTCTCTCTCTTTCTAAGATTGTAGATTCTTACTTCAAAGACAAACTTAAGTTGTACACTAGAGGGTTATGTGACATGCAAATTTAAATCAACATCAAAATCTCATACTTCTTTGGAGAGGCACTAACTTGATTTTTTCATAGAAATATTACAAAGTTTCTTCTTATAGTTTAATCCCAGGATGACCCTAAATTGAACTATGTAGTGCCAAATGACAATATCGCAAACATTTATTTTAATTAATTTAAATTTATAAATGCCACTTGTCAACCACTTGAATAAATTGCTCGATCTTAATGTCCATGAATAAGACTCAAAATTCAAAGAGTATTTAGCATTCTTGATAAGACTTAAAATGAGGCATTGTGAAACATTTAAAAATCTAGCAATATATATTTATAGACATGTTTTAATATATATTTGGAAAAGAATTACATTCAATTTTTGAATATTTCCCTTTAGATTGCGGAATTGTCTTTTTACAAGCATGTCTACTATGATTGAAAAATATAAATTACAAAAATTAAGACTAACTAAATCACATAAATATATCACTGCTTCTCAAAGCCTTTTCTCTATATTGAAACTACCGATAATAATACTCTTTTGTAGATGCAACACCTTCGTACAACTTACAGAGGTATTTTATATTTCATAAGCAATACATTTTCTAGCATATAAAGCTTGGTAATCAATAAATTGTGTTTACAATTTTACACCTTAAATTTTTTGTCTATTAAAAAGAAGTCATGACTTTGTAACATTATTTAGATGTGTGGTGTTTAAGCTTAGCCTTTAGATGTTGTTTGCAAAAATAAAAAATAGTCCTTTTTCAAAACATACCCTCAATTTTTCTTCAAATTGTTGTGATTCTTCATTATATCATGTTATGTAATGAAAGCAATGTAAACAATAACCATGAACAAGAGGAAAGTTATCCTATTCAGCCAAACACCCACTATAAAATGAACAAATTACTTACAAATTGTAATATCTAAATTTTAATCTTAATATATACAATATTTTTTTTTTGTATTAAGTATCATAGAATCACAAAGTTCATTTTTTTGCCCATTTGAGCATCCATGTTACAAACTTATTACAAATACCAGCTCCTTTCGAGCAAACTTATTACAAATACTAGCTCCTTTCGAGCACCAAACTAGAAACAACAATTGGAAGACCAAGGGTCACAACTTAGAAATCCACTTTAAACAACCAATGGAAGACCAAGAGTCACAACTTAGAATTCTACACAAAGGTGTCCCTCATGGGAGTTGATCTTGGGTCTCCACATTGATAACTCAATGCTTTAACCAACTAAGCTCAACCCCTTGGACATATATACAATATTCAATATATTGACATTATTTTATTTTATCTCCTTTTAAATTATGATTTATTTCATCATATTAATCTATATTTAAGAAAACATCATTTAGTATCTTTAAATTTATAGATGAGTAGCCTTTCACACAAACATTATTTTGTTTCCTCTACTCTAAATTAATGCTTTCTTTCTAGGTTTTTTTTCTTCTGACATTTAAGTCTATTCTTAGTTTTCATTGCATGTCATCAAGTTTTATTGGACTAAATTGTTTAATGCTAAATGATAAGTAAATTACAAAATTTTCTCCTCTAAATTGAACTAGTTCTCTTACAAGTTAACTATTGTAAGACAATTCAAATGTTAAAAAATAAGTATCACAGAAAATAGGATGCCAACCGACATAATGATTCTTGGTAGGAGCATGGTAAAAAAATTTATTTAAAAAATCATATGTAAATATTAGAAATATAATATAAAATTATGTTTTCTAATATAGGTTTAATATATTATATATTTGATAAAAAGTTATAGAACACTCATCATGATTGTTTCTTGATTTATTATTTATACCTTCTTTTAATTTATTCCTTTCTTGGGACATGGCTAAACATATAGATAATTGTGATATCATTGAATTCTCTACTATAGACTGACAAGTTCTAATGTCACGTTTAAGTTCCTCACTCATCTCTGAAGAGAAATCCATTTTCGTAAATGAAATGGTCTCACTACATAATAAGCATATGTTGTTATCTTTAACAATGCTAATTTCCTTATCCACTACAAAGTAACTTAGGTGATCAAAATGGTTAAATCCACGTGAAGAAAAATTGAATATAAGATCCCCTTATGCTTTGGCCTTACCAATAGTGCAATTGGATAGGTCAAATTAGTTATATATAAGGATGATGAAAAACCACCACAACTTCCCTTATTTGTTGTTGTTCAGTTCAAACATAACATAGGGTTACTCTATAATTACAACAACCTTAAAAAGTCCTTAAAACCCCATTGAAATATGGTGATTGCCATTAAATCCCATTAAAAATTGTATGCACCTTAACAATACACAAATCACAAGGCCTTACACTTGAATAGACAACTTATGACATTGATAATATTAACTAACAATGTTTGAAATTCATAACTATTTGAAGAGTACATGAACTTCTGAGGCTCCACATACACCATTCCTTTGCATTCAGAGATATGAACACATTCAGAAAAGCCCATGGATATATTGCTCCTAAAAAAAGAGAGGAGGGACACTTGATAACATTATCAAATGCAAGCTCTTAAAAAGATCATAAAAGGTTACAAGCACTTCAAGTTTGTTCCTTAATTTATTTCATCTATATTTAGTACACTTACAAATCATTTCCACAACTTTACATTCTTTATTATTATTATTATTTAATCTATAAGATAAATATTCAATTTATAATTTCAAACAATAATGCATCTAACAAAAGTTATATTATTTATTACATGTTGATTATATATCTTTTCTTCTAGAGGATCAATTTCTACATAGAAAAAAATTCTTGATGCAACATACTTGTTTATTATTAATTACTTCTAATTTTATATAATTTGCAAATTTTACTTATGCACAAAAAACAAAATAATACATTGAAATTTTATTCTCTATATAGAGTTCACTTCAGAGTATTTTTCTTCCTTAATTTAAAATTTTAAAAAATAAGACATCAATATCTACAATATTGTGTTCACAAAACACAATTTTTTTCTTTAAATGACACATTAATATATACATTATTTTGTCCACTACGTTCATTGCTATATTTTCAAAAACTAATAGATGTGAATATTATCATTATGACATGTTTTTTAATTACAATTAAATGATACAATTTTAAAACATTTGTTTTCTTTAATATACAAATTAAATGCATTTGTTCTTTACATGAAACACTAAATTCCACCCATACCAAATGATTCTTTAGTATACCCATTGCACACCAAGATGCAATTGCTAGTTATAAAAGAACTAATAAAAACATAAGAAAAATATTCTAAAAAAAACTTAAATACAAATATAGTTAAAAAAGAAAAATATAAAAAATAAATTTATAGGTTAAGATTAAAATTCAACATTCTATAAAAATAAAAAATCTAATATTGTCAGCCATGTCTCATTTTCGCTGCGATTGCAAACAATTGGGTGAGTAGACAAAATAGGTGTTCGATTTAAAGAAAACTTCGTCCGAGTGGAGGACGAGGGACTCCTTACACAATCGCTGATAAAGCCCTTGAATGAAATCCAAAATCCAATCTCCTTCAGCGTTCATGTGATGTGAAGAGACGGTGCGGCGCAAACCGTAAAGACAATTACAGAGCTCTGCCCTCTGTTCAGCACCATAATTTTTCAAGTAAGTTCAATTTTAAAATGGATTGATCCCATGACCGCTCCACGTATTGGTCATTTTGGACACCTGTATTGATTTGTAATTCCATCGTAACATCAAACTTGACAGTTGCAATTTATGTTGATTTTTTTTTTCAGTGCCCACAAATGGGTTCCATTTTAAAAAGTCTTTCAATACCACTAATTTTGGTTCTGATCAATGTGATATACTCACCAGTGTCTGTTTCAGTAATAAACCCTACTGTACGACCTACCCATGTTTCAGCAGGCATTCCGAAAATGTGTCCTTTATCCTCAATTTTTATTTTCTACACAGAATTGGGTCAACTGGGATTTTCGTTATTCAAACTTAAAACCGTTGCCTTCAACTTTCGTTCAGACTGCTAAACTCTCTGGGAAAGCAGCGGTAGAGCTCCAGGCTGAAATCCCAGTGACTGTGAAGAATCAGGTTTTAGCAAGTGCTTGAAGATTATCTTTACTATACAAGGGATTTTGACTTTGCTAATGCCAGAGATATTAGTCTCAATACCCCATGCTTTATACACTAGCTGTTATCCAGTGTACATCAATAGAAGAACTTAACCCGAGCCTCTAAGAAACATCTGCTTTATAATACAATTAATGAGTCTCGAGCCCTTCTTTGAAAGAATTGGTACAATGTCTTGTGACATCCATAGCTTGTTGCCTCCACATCAATTGTTTATGAAAGAAAACCAAGCTTGCTTGCAACTGTGTCAACTTTGAACAACATTGGATTTCCAACGCAGGAGCTTGGGGAATTTTGCAAACAGCACCCAAATGTATTCAGTTATTCTTCAAAAGAACTGCAAAATAAACTGCAATCTATGAGAATCTAGGAGTCAGTAAGGCTTCTGTTGTAAGAATCATAATCTGTTGCCCGTTGGTTCTTAATGATAGGCTTCTGTTGTGAGAATCATAATCTGTTGCCCGTTGGTTCTTAATGATAGGCTTCTGTTGTGAGAATCATAATCTGTTGTCCGTTAGTTCTTAACGATGATCTATATAGAGACTTCATGGTAGTTATTATCGGTTTGAATGGTTTTTAACTGGAGAAAAGCAGGATTCTCTGTTTGATGGAAATAAATCTGCGCAACAGGCTATTTTAGAAAAAAATACGCTTTTAGTGGGCACTGGTTGCTCTTGGAATGAGATAAGTCATTTCATGCCAAGAGTGACCTCCTTAACAATGGTTCAAAAGAATCCCTATGCTCTATAATAGAATTTCATCAAGTTGAGGAATATAGAAGGACAATGTTTGCCGCATTTTCCTTACATGTCCCAAAATTCTGAATCCTGAACTAGTCAAATGTATCGAGATAGGTGTTGCAACTTGCAAGTGTCCCAAAATACACAGTTGAAATGATTTTTGAAAAGCAAAATTTTTCTGCATTCATTAAAAAACATCTCAAGAACGTCAAGCCAATCACTCCATTGTGCAAGATGATCGAGAAAATATTCACTTTATGCTATTGGATGGAGTAGATGTAGTTGATAATGCCAGTCTAGAAAATCCAGAAAATATTGACTTTATGCTATTGGATGGAGTAGATGTAGTTAATAAAGCCATTCCAGAAAATTTTCAAAGAATAATGATGGAAGGAGGAGTATTAGCCAATAGAAAGAAAGACCTAGTTGTTGACAGCTTTCAACAGAAGCATTCTGCACCGAAAATTTAGAGAGCCTTCTTTTAATGCTTAAGCCGAACACTTTCTTGAAAGTAGGCTTAGCCGCAAATTTTGAAAAGATGACAAAGTTGCCAGAAGGATTGCATATACATCCAATAAGTTGCACGAGCGATTCAATTATTTGCTGGGACATGAATCGCCCTTTTGCACTCTTTGTAAGATTCTCTGGGGGCAACCTGGTATATTCAACTAAAGTTTGTATCCACTTCAAAGGAAAGTTGATTTTCTTAGCAGTTCTGTAAGCAACCCACTCCAGGTCCTTGAATTATGTCCAATGTACTTGACTCAGTGTCTTGAGCATAGAATCATACCGCGATACAAATTTTATCAATGGTTAAGTGTAAATAATGTTCTTAAGTTGGAGTTTAGGATCTCTTCCATCATTAGGTCAGCAGAGAAAAACTTTGAGAAAAAATATGTAATGCTTCACCCCGAAGGGAGGAACTATTTCAGGCAATGCATGCTCACATATGAAAATGCTTCATCTCCTCAAGGAAATATTCAGTTTATTTTATTGAATGGAGTAGATGTAGTTGATAAAGCCGGTCTAGAAAATATTCAAAGCTTAATGATGGAAGGAGGAGATTTAGCTAATAGAAAGAAATACTTAGTTGTTGACAGCTTTCAACAGAAGCATTCTGCATCTGTTCAAGAATTACAAATTTGTGAAAATTTAGAGAGGCTTATTTCAATGCACAAGTTGAACATTTTCTTGAAAGTAGACTTAGCTAAAAACTTTGAAAAGATGACTAAAGTTTCTAAAATGATTGAATGTAATTTTGATACTGCTTATTTAGTATTGTAAAAAGGTAGAGAAGTTTCTATAATAAAAGTACTCTTGATATCGTCTAGAGAGCTTAAGGAAATTTGCACATTTGTAAACCAAATACTTAAATATTTTATAAGATGATCGTTGGCTAACAGTTGTAAAAATAAAAACCACAAAGATTAAAGGTAAAACAGCTTGCAGGGAATCCATGTATTCATTGTTAAGATTAGAAGAAAGCCTAGAAACAAGCATTACATGGATGGCAAAGAGTACAATAATTGGTGAGGTATAGGTTTGATTTAACATGAGAACATAAATACCATGATCAAGGAAAGCATACATAGTTGAGATGCTAATTTGTCACAAACATGGGCCTACATTTTAAACATCTTATTTTCATTAGAATAGATCAAAAACTCTATTCAGTCCCTAAAACAATTATGAGAAACTCTATTTTTAGCCAAAAAAGAAAAGTTTGTTTAGATTTAGCTATAACTAGATGATATGCCACTAAATTGGGAAAGAGTAATATCAAAACTGATATCAAAAGCTAAGGGCAAGAGTAGACTAATGAAGGCAGTCTCGATGCACCACAACAAAAGAAATAGACAGTTTTATTTAAGTTAAATCTGCACACTATTACCATGCCATATTCTCAATTTCAAATCTGGTTCTCTCCAAAAAGAATTGGATTAAGAGATCTTGAAGTGACCCTTAAACCAACAGATCAAATCTTCATAAATCCAAAATGAACTTTGATACATGATCAAGTTACATATAGAATGAATAGAACTGCTTGCTTTCAAAATTTTGAGAAGCTCAATTAATTAAAAATTTACCTTGTAACAATTTAATTATCTATAAGTTTTTATATTGGGCTTTCCCATCCAATGACTCTCTTGTTAATGATTTAGTCTGCTTACATCTTCTGAACTGCATCAAAATTGAGAGCTCTTTTAAATGCTTAAAAATTATGCTTGTCCTTATAGAATAGTTGCAGAAAGGCATGAAGAAGCTGTTGGGAGTTGACTAATAGTGCTAAGGTATATGATTAATATGTTTTTGATGCATTCACATTGCTAAGATAAATAAGTGCCATTGATTCATTGAGATGTAAATTAAGTGTGGGTTTTTTTCACTGAGATGTAAATTAAGTGTGGTTTTATTATTATGTTAATTACCATACCTTTTTTCAGTGAGATGCAATTTTGGTGTGGTTTTGTTTTTTAAGGTAATGACGGTACATTGATTCACTCCTAAATTCAATTTTCGCATTCCCTGATTTGTACTCTCCAATATATTATTTAATGTATATTTTACTGTTGGTTTAACCATTGCACTTCCTTTTGGTGCAAGTGCTAGTATTTAAATTTTTAATAAAAGCTCGATCCAGTTTTATTTATGGAAGGGAATCTGTATTGATGTAACAGGCTATAGCTGAAAACCACTTCGCCTGTAATTTGCGTGGTATTTGAAGTAACTGGGGTCCTCCCTTTTATCTGTTTTCCTGAATTAATTGAAGATAGAGCCGAGAAAATGCCCAAGGTTCGAACAAACCGCGTCAAGTACCCCAATGGATGGGAGCTCATCGAGCCCACTCTTAGGGATTTAGAGACCAAGATGCGAGAAGGTATGCATTTATCCCCTTCCTCACTGTCTACAATTTTGCTTTTTTCATTTCTCAAATGGGTGTAAAATTAGGGTTTAGGTTAAGAAATTTCTGTAACTACACAATCACTGCAAATTCATCATCTTTATTCTTTTATCTGGTTTGGGGCAGAACAAAGATACCGAGGCCCTGGCTGCTACAGTTAGAATATAGTTTATGGTACCTCTTTATTTCTATGACATAGACCTTATCTTTTTGGGCACAGCCACATGTTCTTTTAGTTATGGTCTAGCTTATCGTAATTTGAATCTTTGTCGCATTCTTTATCATTCCATTACTTTACTACTACAATACAAGCCTATGATTTAATAGTCGGCACCATTGCTGTGTTGTTTGCAGTCAATTGTGCTGATACTGAACATATATGTCATCTTGGTTTTGTTTTGTCTGGTCATTTTGAAAAATGGCTGGTAGAAATCTGTTATGTTTTGTTTGGTAATTTGCTCTGGAAGTTTGTGATAATAACATTCCAAGAGTGGCAATTGGCATTCATTGGAGTTTTCCTAACAGGTTAACACAGAAACTTGTTCGTGGAAAAACTTTCATTTGATACATTTAACTGTATTTACAAAGTCCATAACCTTGTCTTCGAGAACGTTTATGTGATTCCTATGATGTCCTATCCATTGAAAATTTAATACATTCTTTTTCATCATTTGGAAACTTATTTTTGGATGAGGCTGTATTCTGCCTTTAATACTGTAGACACCTAAATTCATCACTCAACAATTTTGCTGTCATCAGTCCAATTCGCATCGACACATCTAAATTCATTAAATAGATCCTATTTATTTGATTAATTGTCTTGGTTTATCACCTAATGCTAATTACTTATCATTCTTCGGATGATGTTTGAATAAATTAGGACTATTTCTTCAATTAATTAATCCATTTGAAAAAATTCAACCATAAATTAATGAATTAATTAAGTCCAAAATTTATTTATTTTAAAAGCCCATCATACACATTCTGAAATTTTCTTTAATGAATTTTATTATTTAATTCCACATTTTTCTTTTCACCTATTAAATAATCTAACTAATCATTTGCAAAGCATAATTAATCTAATTGATTCTGTTCATTTCACTAAAAATGCATTTGTCACATCCACCTCATTTTTCCAAAAGTCCTTTGATAAAATCTCAACTATTCATTTCTCTAAGAAGATCTACATCTTCTATCTTATACATATGATTCACACGTGTGAGGTCTTTCACTTGTCAAATCACATAACCACCTATGATTTTCACACATATGTGAGATCAATAACATGTCACAATCACATATCCCTATGATCGTTTTGACACATGTGAGAATTTTCAATCTCCACCCTCCGTTCAAATTAATAAAATTTTGACTACCCAAATCCTTGAAATGATAATTGATTGTTCTAATTATTTAAGGAGAGGAATGCTCTTTATATAAAAAAATACAAGACGATCTTCCCATATCGGAAACGATTTATAATAGAAACATGAAAGACAGATAGGAAACTTTCTAAAACTAACTAAAGACGATAGACATAAACCAAAGTTTCTGAAGACTAATTAAATAACTAAGATGACCATTATAGCAATATTACAATATTGCTTTAATTCCCTCCCTTAATGGTCGTTCTACTAACTACCCTACAGAAGATGTGACACTACCCTACAGAAGATGTGACATAATTTGCAGTTCATTTGGCCACGAATGCATGGAAGGCTGCTGTCCCCTTCTCCTCAAAACGTTCTGTGACATGAGAGAGGCTTCCTGGTTCTGCAAAACTTCTGGATATGACCAAGTTTACCATAATCCTCCTACCACAATCTTTCCAACATGATGTTGGGTAACATAGCCATCCCTCCCTTTATCTAGAGACATCGAGATCAGCTTCTCAAAACTTGTGCAAAAAACCCATCATGATTTTTTTTAGAGAAAAACCAGAAAACTCAGAAAACAACAACACGTTTCATGATTTTTTGTGGAAAGAATTAGAAAACCCTCCAGTAGAGGAAGGACCCACGATTTTTGTGTGAAAAATTTGTGCAAAAAATGAACAGAGAAACCATGATTTTGAAGAGAAAATTGTGCAAAACCCTCCATGATTTTTCGTGGAGAAAAATCAGAAAACCCATCCACAATTTTTGAGGAGACAATCATACAAAACCCCTTAGTCTATTCAAAAACTTTACTCACGGCCATCACGAGTAGTGAACAGACATAAAACTCCATGATTTTTGTGGGAAAAATGAAGCAAAACCCTAACATGATTTTTTGTGGAAAAAAATCAGAAAACCCACGATTTTTTTTAATTTTTTAAATTTGCCAAAAAAGAACCTAAGCTCTGATACCATGAAATGATAATTGAATTTTTAAATTAATAAAGGAGAGGAATACTCCTTATATAGAAAATTAGAAGACAATCTTTCCATAACGGAAACGATCGATAATAGAAACACAAAAGACAAAAAGGAAACTTTCTAAAGCTAACCAAAGACAAAAGACATAAACTAAAGTTTCTAAATAGTAACTAAATGACTAAGATGACCACTATAGCAATATTACAATATTATTTTAATAGTCCCCTTGATCCTTGCTCCCTTTCCAGTGCTCCAATCATAATGTGCCACTTAGAGGCTCGTCATCTCTCAAAAGTCCTCATTTAACCCCAACCATTGATTGTTAAATCCAATCTTAACCCTTGATCATCTTTCTCCAAAATTTTTAAATGGACCTTCTTGGAAGCCATTTTAATGAACATACAACTTTGAATGCAAAGTTATGATGCTTGAATGAGCAACCAAACATAATTTTAATCACACACATTTTGAGCATATCCACACCTTTGGTGTGTAACAAGAGGTGTTGGGAGGTCTCTTGCAAGGTTTGTCAACTTGGGCGCACTACTTCTTATGCTGAATTGGAGGTGCATTTGGATGTAAGGAAAATGCTTAGTTTCTTGCATTTGAGTCTTGATTTCACACTTTGTTTCGCCTTGTTCACAAATACACTGTGGGATATGCTTGGATCACATATTTTAAGATTTTTAACATCAGTCATGTTTGAACGCACTTAGTAATCATGATACAGCTTGCTACATGTCTGATGGATTTATGGCTAACTTATTCAACTGGGGAAATTTAGGCATGAGGATCACTTTTATGAGTGCCCCCTATATGATTATATATCATTGTGTCATGCCCCCTTTCAAATTAATTTAATTCAAGCAATTATGAGCCCAATTTCCATATTTCTTGGGATAAGGTAAATTAATAGGGAAATGACAATTGTAATATTTAATAATGCACCCGATGGAATTTAATATTTCAAAATCAATTTTGGGACATTTAAATATTTAAATAAAATATTTTATAGCTCCAAATGAGGCGTGGGTTTCCTTGGGACCATCATTTGATGGTCAGACAGTGGATTCCATGAGGTTATGTCAATTGTATGGCAGTTCATTAATTAGGCATGATTTGGTAGACATTTATGGTCATGCAATTATGAGAGGGAATTCAAAGTATAATTTTAAATTTTTTTCCTTCCAAGACGGGTGTTGAATTTAGTGGACCAAGTTGGGTATATTACAACATTTCATTTCTCATTTGGGTTTCATCAGATCTTTTTTTTTATATGAGCTTCGACTATACAAATTCATTCTTGGATGAAAACCCAATGAAGGTTGGAGATTGTGGATGGAACCCCATTAATTTCCTGAAGGCAATTTCACTTCAGGAATTGTATTGGAGCATAAGGATTGCAGTGGTATTAATGTTTTATGTGTTATGTTGTTTGCAGGTTGCAGACAAAGTTGATAGTTGCTGGATTAGTGTGTTGATTTGTTTTCAGTGTTTGTGTGAATTGTTGTGGATTGTGGTTTGCTATTGTTAGAAGTGTGTTTGGCTGCTATAGAAGTGTGGCTTGTTGCTGTAGAAGAGTGGTTTTGATCAGCCTCAGGTGTGGAGGAATTATCTTTCTTTTTGGAGCTGATCAGTGATTGCAGTGTTGTTTGAGTTATAATTTCAGGTGGTTCTTTTATCTGAATAATTACCATATTTTGTTGCTGCTGTTTATGTTAGAGTTTATGCTAATGTAGCAAACACATTTTCATTTATTAAACCAGATTTTATTAATTTAATAAGACTTATGAGTTTTGTGCAAGTTTGATCAAATCGGGTGCTTAGTTTCAGTGTTGAATTTGCTAATCTTTGTGGGTAGTCATGAAATTTCGAAATTTAGATTTAAAGGGGTTTTGAAGTTTAATTTTATTTTCAGATTTTGTTGTGTTGCTATATTTAAATAATTTTGCAAAATATTTAATTGGTGTTATTAGAGTGGTATCAGAGCAATGATCTTGCCGGTCTGTAGGTTCTGTGGATGATTGATGTTTCTAAGTGACTGAGAACTTAAATTTCTGAAGAGAGCTGAAGATGTTTCAACAAGAAAGGACTATGGAAGATCATGAAAAAGAATTTAGAGAAAATATGAGGACTATGAAGGTAGTGGTTGAAGGGTGAAATTGCCTTGTTGACATGATCAATTGTTTGATTCAATGTTTAAAGCCCAATGTTAGTTGTGACAATAACAATGGAGGAGCTAGTGCTTCAGGGAAAATTAATAATGAAAGAGGAAATGGAAAGGAATTGGTAGCACAAATTTAGGAATTGGAATTGAGAATAGACCCATTAAGCTTAAGTTCATTCAAAGAGTGGAAGAGATTCCAGATGTTGAAACTACATTCTGAGATGACATTTCAGTTTGTTATGTATTATATAGGGCACTTCTACCATAGATTCAAGAGGCTATGACATTGACATACTATATGACAATGAGGATGACCAAAGGTGCAACCAAGCAAGAGCCAAGGATGTAGACAAAACCCAAGGGTTTGAAGCTCACTTTGGAAATTAACTCTTTCTACTTTTGATGGTTCTGAGAAAACTATAATAAGCTCTTGGTTACAAAAGTTAGATGCTTGTCTCTGAAACCAATGGCAAAAGATGAAGCTATCAAATTTGCCATCCTCCATCTTGAAGGTATAGCTCATGATTGGTGGTACCGCAAGATGATTACCTAGGGTCATAATCTTATCTACACATATGATGAATTTAGCAAGAGATTGATCAAAATGTTTGATAGGAAGGATTCTGAAGTGCATTTTAGAGAGTTTGCTTAACTCAAACTAAAGAGGTAATGTGGGGGATTATGCTGGTGATTTTCAAAAGCTTTTTGTTATGGTAACCGATAATTCCAAAAAAAGGCTTATTGCACTTTTTATAGAAGGACTATTTGAACATCTTAGGGGATTGCTGAGAGCTTTCAAACCCACTTCTTTGCAAGAAGCTATCAAGAAAGATTTTGATTTGGAGGTAATAGTGTCTCAACAAAAGTCTTTCTCAAAATCCTCATTTTGGAACAAGCCTAAAGGAAACTTTGAGAAGAAGTCATTGGTTGCCCCAACACAAAAATCTGCACCTCCAAATGATACCAAGAACGAGCTTAGGAGGAAGAAACTTTGTTTTTCTTGTAGGTAACCATGGACTTCAAGGCATGGATGCCTCAACAAGGGACATTGTATTGAGGTTGTATTTGACAAAGATTCAGATTTAGATGAACTTGAAGAACTTTTAGCTTCACAAGAGTATGTTCAGGAGGAGGAAGAAAAAGAGGAAAATGTTGGCAGTACACTTGTCACTCTTTTAGGAGCAACTAGATACCATTGTTTCATAGTTTGAGGAGTGCCATCTGGACAAATAGTGACTTTGTTGATAGAGAGTGGGGCTACCCACAATTTTATTGATGAGGGAATGGTAGCAAAGGGAGGTTTGAAGACAAAAGAATTCAAAGATTTTAATGTCACAGTAGTTGATGGATTCACTTTGCCTTGTATCAAAATGATCAACTATCTCAGCACTATGGGAGATCATGAGGTATGTGATGATTTCTATGTCATTGTTATTGGAGAAATTGATGTGGTTTTGGGTGTACAGTGGCTGCATTCTCTAGGAGAGTATTCACAGAATTATCAAACTATGGAGCTCAAGTTTACATTAGATGAGAAGAATGTTGTTCGTAGAGGGATCTGAAATGGAACTCCATGAGTGGTGATAGCAAAAAGGATGGAGAGGGATTTTAGAAGAGGCCAAGTTGCATGGGCTACAAGCTGTGTGATAATGCTTGCAAATCATAACGTGGTTTTTAGTGTTTTCGTCTAGGTTAATCATTTGATAGGGGCTTTGAACATATGATTGAGTTGGAGCCTAGTGCAAAACCTATCATAACCACTCCATATAGGCACCCAAGAAGGTATAAATAAGAGATAGTGAAAGCTATAAACAAACTTGAGATGGGTTACATAAGGCCTAGTTCGAGTCCATTTGCATCTTTAGTTGTCTTGGTTAAAAAGAAAGATGGCACTTTGCGTATGTGAACTGATTATAGAGATTTGAATAAAAAGACTATTAAGAACATATATCCTACCCCTAGGATAGATGAGTTGCATGGAGCTATTTGCTTCTCAAAAATTGATTTGAGATCAGTATACCACTAGATTTGCATGGGAGAAGATGTGTAGATTACAACTTTTTAGTGTCATTATGGACACTTTGAGTTCTTGGTCATGCTATTTGGACTTAGTAATACTCCAGCCATAGTTGAAAAAATTGGACTTGGCAATAACTCTTTTGGCCCAAAATTTTTAAAAACTTGGGACTCAGCAAAAAGTTGAGAAAAAATAACCAATAACTTGATCAAATTTATCGAACATTTGAAAATATATAATTTCTTAAAATATTCTTAAAAAACACATACACTGAATTTGTAGAACATATTACTGATTTCCATCATATATGAATCAAAGCTTGAGTTAAATACATATCAGAGACCAAATGACAAGTGCAACTTCTGAGTAAATTTGAGTTAATACATATCGTAGACTTGAAAACAACTCCAACCTTTGAATACATATTGAGTTCAAGTTTTGGTACCAATGAAAATTAGAAATCATAAATTTCATCTACAAATAAAGCTCAAAAGAGTTTGTTGCCATCGTGTGGTGTTGATGAAGTAGCTACAACATCCTCAATAGTAACTCAATAGGTGGATCAAGCTATGTACATGAGGAAATTGTCTCTATTGGATGACCGACCTCGCCTTCTGCCTCCTCACATGCTACCACTTCTGCCTCCCAGTCAGCTGCTTCCCTCTCCAACTCAGCCAAGTGATTGTGAAAAGAATGGATCCACATCAACATAGCATCATCATACTCAACAATCTAATATGCTGAATAAAGATTAATGCTATCCAGGTTAAGTGCTTCATGTGAACCCTTACTTTGTACCTTCTTTTCATGCACTTGAAGGTTGTACTGCACATAGATAAGGTCATTCAAATGCCTTTGAGTCAACCTATTGCGCTTTTGTTTGTGAATGGCCTTAAAAACACTCTAGTTGTGCTCACAGCTAGAAGCACTACAAGGCTAAGATAATATGCGGGTGGCAAGTTTTTGAAGATTAGGCATTGTGGCACCATAATCTTCCCACCAAAAATCTGTGAGGATAAAAATTGCTGTTTATAACTTGGTTAAGATTTTAATAAAATTAAAGAGTGAAATAAATGGTAAAATAAAATTAAACACGTTTTTTAACTTTGCAGCAAGGTGGCTCTCCTATGAGTGCAATCAAGTGAAGAAAACAAAGGCCTTTCAACCTTCTTATAACTTTGTAACTTATCAAGTATGAGGTCATGAAGGTTCTCATTATCAACTAATCTCTAAATACATCTATTCAGGCCAACAAGAACCTATTTATTTGCTGTGAAAGTTGAAGAGAAATAAAACTCAGGGTTCAAAAAGTATGCAGCAACATGGATATGTTGGTGGAGTTGTTAGTTCCACCTTCGATCAATTATGCATCATATGTGTTCCTATTTGGTCTTGTTTGACCCATACAAATGTTGAATTGCCTCTTTTGCCTTATCCATGGCCTCATATAGATATCGCATGGGGTTTTGATCCCATCCACCATTCGTACAATCACTCACCAACGGTTCTAACACCTAGATATAAAAAGTTTAATAAAATCAGCAAATTGTAATATTATAAAAAAAAAATCATCAATCGAAGTTTGGAAACTTACATTGATGGTCTCATCCATGAGTTTGGCAAATCTATCATCAAAAATGGCCTTCATGACCTTATTTGCTTTAGACTTCCTAGAATAAGGAATCTCCAACCATCTTTCACTCACAAGCATTTGCCTCAGGTTGGGCAATGCAGTTAATATGTTCAGCAAGGTGAGGAAATTAGAGGCAAAACGTGACTTTTGATCACATGAGATCCTTACCATCAGTGTGTTGTCTCATAAGTTCTAGGAACCATGTGTGGGTGTAGATGTACTTTGTGATATCCCTTCCATCTTCAACCACTTTCTTTGTAATGTCCCTTTGTTGAAATAGGATTCATTAATAAACAATAATAAAATTAAAAATAAAAGAATTAAAATAAAATATAATATAATTAAAATTTAATTAAGTTTAGTGAATGGTCAAAAGGTATCAGATGAAGAGTCGTGATTCCTCAAACCTGAGATATAAAAGAGAGAAGAGTTCATTTGAAAGGGGATAAGGAGAAAATAAGTAAAGATGGAGCATGTGAATCAAGAAAGAGTTAATGGAAAAAAAAAAGAATGGGAAGAAAATAAGGGAGTGACTCCTTCAAAAGGCAAAAACTATGAAGGGTTAAAGTTTGCGACTCTTTCAAAGGGTGGTAATTGTGAAAGGTTGGGACTCTTTCAAAGGGCAGACATGAGGAAGAGGTGTGACTCCTCACTCACATTGGAAGATATGAAGGGGAGAAAGTTTCATTTGAGGAGGATATCCAAGGGAGATCCATTTGGAAAATAGTTAATTATTCTCAAAAGGCAGCAATGGAGGGTGTTGATTCAATTCTTATGAAAGGTGGTGACCCTTTCATCAACCAAGCATAGCATTCAAGGATCCCTTATCAATCATCACCCATGAATACACAAAAGCAATCATCAATTACCAAACCAAATCAAGCAAACAATCAATCAGCAAATCATTCTATCAAATCAGTATTCGTTCAATCATCATTCACCAATATATCAAACCAGCATTTGTTATGACAATGGTATGGCAATTCAAATCAGGCATAATTTGGTAGGCATTTGTGGGCATGCAGTTATGAGAGGGAATTCAAAATATAATTTTTATATTAATTTCCCTTCAAGGTGGGCATTAGATTTGGTGGACCATGTTGGGTATACTAAAACATTTCATTTCTCATTTGGGTTTCATCAAATCGTTTTTCTACTGTACTTTTCTTTGTATGAGCTTCAGCTTTACGAATGCCTTCTTGTACAAAACCCAATGAAGGTTGAGTCCCTGGATGAGATCCCATTAATTTTCTGGAGACAATTTCACTCGAGTTGCATTGGAGCATAAGGATTTGTAGTGGTATCAATGTTTTATGTGTTGTGTTGTTTGAAAGTTGCAGGCAAAATTGGAGTGCATGTTGTTGGATTAGTTGTGTTGATTTGTTTTCATTTTTCAATGTTTGTGTGAATTTTTGTGGAGTGTGGTTTTCTGCTGTAGAACTTTTTGATCAGACCAATGTGTGGAGGAATTCATCTTTCATTTTGGAGTAGATTTGTGATTGCAGTGTTTTTCGAGTTGCATTTCTGGGTGGCTATTTTATTTAAATAATTTTCAGATTTTGTTGCTGCTGTAATAGTATATTTTCATGTATTAAAACATATTTTCTTAATTTAATAAGACTTAGGAGTTTTGTCAAGTTTGATCAAATCAAGTACTTAGTTTTTGTGTTGAATTTGCTAATCTTTGTAGGTATTCATGAAATTGCATAATTTAGATTTGAAAAGGGTTTGAAGTTTTAATTTTAATTTCAGATTTTGTTGAGTGTTGAAACTTGATGTATATAAATAAATTTGCAATTTTTTTAATTGGGGTTATTACACATTGGGATCAGCATACCCAGACCCTTAAATTCAATAAAATGTTGATTTTAATTTTTTTTTAAGGACTGTGACCATGAGCATAAGGATCACCAAGCAGTCCTATTTGGTGGCCAATGCATACACAAACTTTTTAATTCTAAACAATGTGATTATTATGTGCTCACTGTTAATTTTATCAATCAGATATAACAGAATTCAATGTAAACTGAAAAATGCAATGAAAAACACAACACAGCAATACCCTGGGAAAACCTCCCTCTTGGAGGTGAAAAACCCAGCCTCAAAATCCAATTGTATTATGTCAAATATGAAGGCAATTACAAGACATGAAACTTGTCTCCAATATAAGATCAGTTTGCTGCCAAAACAGTCTTCAACCAAATTCACTTGATTTATGTGGAGATCGAAATGTATCAAATCTGCTTCGCTGTCTCGGAGATGTGATACACTAATATGTAGAAGGAATTCGCTTGCATAGGGATGATTCGCTGGCCTTCCAGAAGTCTGTCTCAGACTTAAGGTGACTCTTGCAGACCCAGCAACATGTATATCAGACCTGCCAATGGAAAAGGATGTGCGCTAACCTTCAAGAAGATGAATATGCTAAGGTAACAATTTCGCTGACTTGAGGCTCATTACGAATTCGCTGACTTGAGAGATGTGATTCACATGATATAATTGTGTGTAATGCCATGCAAATGACTTGTTTATATACTTGACTTGAGGTGTCAAGTTGCAAGTCGGCTTGCTTATGTATTTTATAATAATATTGTTTAGACCGCTCAATAGGTCCTGCCTCATAATGACGTTATTACTTGATTTGCCTAGTACCGCCTATTTTGGGGTTCACATTAAATTGTACATGTTATGTTTGGGTCCTAGCCCAATTACAATAAAGGAGAATAAATTGCACAAGTTGTTTACAATTTTAATTGCCATATGGCAACATTGAAATTTAATTTAATCCGAATTAGCCATTATTTCAACATTCCCTCTTAGCTAGGTAGGATTCTAGCAAATAGTGTAATCATGCATCATGGACTTCTTTATGAGATTCATCTTACTTGCTCCCAGAGGATGAATGTAACTTGCAAGAAAACAACAAAACTTTCCATTTTGCATTGCCCGCAAAGGATATATTGTCACCTTGCATTGCCTGCAGAGGGTGGAAGAGGTCTTTCACCTCAACCTTCTCCCAGAGAAGGATATACTGTCACCTTGCATTGCCCGTAGAGGGTGGAAGATGCAACTTAATGCATCACTGAGACTGAGACTCCCTCTCAGTTATAGTTGGATTCTCCACAATTCCAAGCCTATCTCTGAAGTATTCAAACTTCACACGAGCAAGGGGCTTGGTTAGAATGTCTGCAACCTGCTCATCAGTGCTGACATATTTCAGCTGCAAGACACCTCTTTGTACCATATCACGAACATAGTGATAGTGAGTTTCCACATGTTTTGATCTGTCATGAAACACATGATTAGCAGACATTTTAATGCAACTTTGATTATCACAATGAATAACTGTGGGTTCCCAAGGTTGTCCAAACAACTCAGCAAAAAGCTTTCGAAGCCACACTGCTTCTCTCAATGCAACACTCGATGCAAATATACTCAGCTTCTGCAGTACTCAAGGCTACTAAGGACTGTTTCTTGCTGGCCTAGGAAATCGCAGCAGTACCCAAACTGAAACAGATACCTGAAGTCCTCTTCCTATCGGTAACACTTCGTGCCCAATCAGAATATGAGTAGCCTTCCAAGGTAACGATAGTGTTGATTGGATACTTTAGCCCATAGCCAACAATTCCACGCAAGTATCTCATAATATGTTTGGCTGCAACAAGGTGAACATGCTTTGGCTTGTTCATAAACTGGCTGAGTGCACTCACTGCATAACAAATGTCTGGTCTAGTGTTAACTAGATACATCAATGATCCAATCAACTGTTTGTACTCAGAAGGATCTGCAAATTCAGAGTTGCTCAATTTCTTCAAGTTAGTTTCCATGGGAGTAGACATAGGTTTGCAATCCAATATTCCAAATCTCTTCAAAATATCAACAATATATTTTCCTTGACTTGGAATGATTTCATTAGGTCTTTGCCACACTTCTAACCCTAGAAAGTAATGCATTAGACCTAGATCCTTCATTTCAAATTTAGTAGCTAATTCTTTCTTACACCTAATGATGAGACTATCTTCCCCAGTTAAAAATAAATCATCCACATATAAAACCAGAATTAGCATTTCACCATTAAATACTTTAAAATAAAGGTTAGGATCAACATCATTCTTACAAAACCCTAAACTAACCAAGTACTTATCAATTCTTTCATACCAAGCTTGAGGAGCTTGCTTGAGACCATAAAGAGCTTTCTTTAATCTGCATACATGAGATTCTCTATTATGAGTCTCATATCCTTCTGGTTGCTCAATATAGACTTCTTCCTCAATGACACCATTAAGGAAGGCAGTCTTTACATCCATCTGATGTAACTTCCAACCCTTAGCTGTAGCAATGGCTATAATAGTTCTAATAGAAGTATATCTAGCAACATGAGCAAATGTTTCTTCATAATCTATGCCTTCCTTTTGAGGAAAACCACGAACTACAAATCTAGCTTTATATTTCTCTATACTACTATCAGCAACATGTTTAATTTTAAACAACCATTTAGAAGAAACAACAGACTTACCTTTAGGTCTAAGTACAATATCCCAAACATCATTCTTGATGATGGATTGATACTCTTTGTCCATAGCTAATTTCCATGCTTCCTGGTTCATAGCTTCTTCTATGTTGGATGGTTTAGTCTCAATGATGTTGCACATCTTTGCAACATAGTTGGAGAAATTCTGAGGTCTCCTACTTTCTCTGAAAGTGCCACTAAGAGCTGCAAACTTTTCTGCTTCTTGAATTGTGCTCCTAACCCAAAGTGGCCTTTTCTTGCTAAATGCAATATCTCTAGGTCCATCAGTTGGATCCAAAGGCTCAGGAGGATCACCATGCTCAATGGGTTCGGGAGGCTCAATAGACTCATTCTGAATCTCAGGGTTAGTATCAATATCCATGTTTTGATTATCATTAACTTCTCTATCATCATTGACAAGGGAACCTTTAGATTTCTTAAAAGCAATATTTTCTTCAAACGTAACATCTCTACTTACCTCAATATACCTTTGTCCTAGAATGCACATACAAAATGCTTTGGAGGATTCACTGTATCCAACAAGGATACCTTTATTCTCGGATGACTCTAGCTTAGTTCTCTTTTCCTTTGGCACATGAACATAGACATGACTTCCAAATATCCTTCGGTGATTGATATTCGGTTTGACTCCAGTGAAGGCCTCTTAAGGAGTTATGTTCTTTAGGACACAGTGAGGGCATCTATTTTGAATGTATACTGCAGTCTTGGATGCTTCGACCCATAAGGAAGTCTGTAGATTCTGATCATGAATCATTGCTTTAGCTGCTTCAACAATGGCTCTATTCTTTCCTTCAACCACACCATTTTGTTGAGGATTGTAGGGAACGCAAAACTTCCTCTTAATTCCTGTCTCTACACAAAAATCATTGAAACTACTTGAGGTGTATTCACCTCCATTGTCAGATCTTAACACTTTAATCCTTTTACTAGACATGTTTTCAGCTAGGGCTTTGAATTCTTTAAACCTACTTAACACTTCATCAAATTTTTTAGATTTTAGAAAGTAAATCCAAGTCTTTCTAGAAAAATCATCTATAAATGTAACATAGTATAGAAATCTACTAGATGAGGGAACAAACATGGGTCCACATAGATCAGAATGAACAAGTGCTAATTTTTCCTTAGCTCTACTTTCACTTTTATGAAATGGACTTTTAGTGTTCTTACCTAATGTAGAACCTTTGCAAGTATCATCATGAAAATAACTAAGTTTAGGCATACCTTAAACCATCTTTTCAAGTGAGGGAAGTGCTTGAAAGTGAAGGTGGCCAAGCCTTCTATGCCATAGCTCGCTAGATTCGGGAGCTTCATGGATGAGTGCTCGAATAGGATTAGCTGAAAGCTTATACAAACTATCATATCTATTTCCAATAACACGAGTAGATTTAAAACTAGATTTCTTAGGCCAAGCAAGTACTTTACCCTCAAAAAATGCTATTTGATAACCTTTATCTTCTAGGGCAGAAATGGAGATTAAATTTCTTTTAATTCCAGGAACAAATAAAATATCACTAAGATGCAAGGAGATACCAGATTCCAAATTTAAAGAAGTATTGCCAAAACCTCTTACTGAATACTGAGCTTCATCACCAATTACCACATGAAGATTGGACTCTTTCTCCATTAAGTCTGAGAGGTGCTCCCGGTATCCCGTGATATGCCTGGATGCACCATTGTCTATCAACCAAGTGTTGCTGTCAGTTGGCACATTGTTAGATAAGGCAGAAATGAAGAGGAAGTCTTCGTTATCCTTCAAATCTGCAACTTCATTCAGGTTCGCTTCTCCTTGCTTGGGCAGATTCTGACATTCTTTAGAATAGTGTCCAAACTTATCGCATCTGAAGCAACGGACATGTGGAAAATCCCTTGGCTTCTTCCTTGAATCGTAAGCAGTAGGAGGTCTGAAGTCTCTATCTCTTTTGAACTTGTTCTTCTTCCAATGATCACCCTTTCTTTTGACATGTTGAGATGCAAGCACATGATGGTCACCTCTATGAGTGCCCTTGAGCATTCCTCTTGCAGCTAGGCGAGATTCCTCTTGAATGCAATCAGACCGGAGGCGATCAAAAGAGGGAAATTCAGCTCTTCCGCTTATGCTTTGAATGAATGGATCCCAAGAATCAGGGAGACCATTTAATGCAATCATGACAATATCCTTGTTCACTTCTTCACTTCCAATGGAGCTGAGTTGGCCCTTCAATTCATGAAATTTTCATGAAGAAGGACATGACTGAATCTCCCTTGCTCATCTTGATTTGAAGAAGTTGCTGCCTCAGAGTAAGAGCCCGGCCTGATGTTATTGATTTCAAACATTCCTTCTAGGTGTTTGAACAACTCCTTGGCTGAAGGTAACTTGGAGATGACTGGAACAAGATGATCCTTCACAAAATCAATTAGAAACTTCTTTGCCTTAAGAGCATTCTTCTTGAACTGCTTTAACTCATATGGATCTGAGGGTTCAGGCAGATCCTTGTCTTCCACAAATTGTAACAGCTCAACCTCTTCAAGGGCAAGAAGAACACGAACTTTCCAAGAAGTAAAGTTGAGAGCACCATCAAGTCTTTCCTCTACCTTCAGTCCTGTAACCATCTTGCAAAACTAAAACAGCAAATTGAAAGTGAAGGATAACTGATAATCTAATTACTTTATAATGAACCTAGAGCTCTGATACAATGTTAATTTTATCAATCAGATATAACAGAATACAATGTAAACTGAAAAAATGCAATGAAAAACACAATGCAACATAAACACAATGCAACATAAACACAACACAACAATACCCTGGGAAAACCTCCCTCTTGGAGGTGAAAAACCTAGCCTCAAAATCCAATTGTATTATGTCGAATATGAAGGCAATTATTGTTAAATTTGTGCCCTAGTTCAGTAATCAGATTTGTAACATTTAATTATTTGTTAGCATTTAGTAAACCACAATCAAGTAAATCCAAGAATGAAACAAGAGAGCAGGAGACAAACACAAAATACCCTGGGAAAATCTCCAAGGAGGAAAAACCCAACACTAAAGACCCACAGGTCAGATTATGTATTCACTCTTAATTGTACAAATACAATACTTAGCTTGATTCTCCAGATCTGATCCCCTTTTGTATATCAGATCTGCCCTTCTAAATACACCAAGTTTGCACCAAAATGCCTTATATCCTCTTGGACAAGTTCGCACAATCCTCTTCTATATTTCGCACCTTTAGTTGCAGAGATAGTTCACTGATTGCATGAGAGATGAAGTGATTAATGGTATTTGCAATTTAACTTTATTTATATGAGTCTTTAACCCATATATCCCAAGTCGACCTTCATCCTTTTTGGCGCCAATTTATTTATTGAGGCGTGGTGCTTTTAGGGTGGCGTGGAGGTATGGGGCCGAACTTAACTTGGGGGCATGTTACCCCTTTAAGATAGGACCCAGTCCTCTATGGGTTTAGATGTTGCCTTAAGGCAATCCGAACCCATCTTACCTAGTTACAAACAACACTCCCTCTTAACTAGGGAAGAAGAGAATACATAATCTGAACCTTTAGAGTTCCATCTAGCACACAAGCATAGAATGGATCTAGCACACAAGCATAGGATGGTTCTAACACACAAGCATAGAAAGTGTAATACACAAGTGGGTCTTTACATAATTACAATTTTCCATCTAGCACACAAGCATAGATTGGACACATTTCATTCTTGCACACAAGCAAAGACTGATCAAAGCGCTGCAGATAGAGTCACTGAGATTGGAGCTCCCTCTCAATCAGGGTTCCATTTTCCACAATACCAAGTCTGTCTCTGAAGTATTCGAACTTCACTCTGGATCAGGGTTTGGTAAGGATATCTGCAACCTGTTCATCTGTGCTAATGAACTTTAGTTGAATGCCGCCTCTTTGCACCATATCCCAAATGAAGTGATAGTGTGTTTCCACATGTTTGGACCGGTCATGGAACACAAGATTTACTGACATCTTTATATAACTTTTATTATCACAATGAATGGTGGTAGGACCACTAGCTTGACCAAATAATCCAACAAGGAGCTTGCGAAGCCACACTGCTTCTCGGGATGCAACAGATGCTGCAATGTAGTCAGCTTCTGCAGTGCTTAATGCTACCGAAGATTGCTTTCTACATGCCCAAGAGATCACTTGTAATATCTCAGCAATTTTTTTTTTTTTTTTCAACAATAAGAGTTTGCAAGCAAACACCACAACCTGTTAAGGTTAGAGAAATAATCCAAACTGCTGAAAGGGAACCCTTCCACCTTTTGTTCACCGAAAGCCCAATCTGGGAGGGTGAGAGCATACGGTGTTTCAGGGATCGTTAGCACCAAAAATCAAACTGAAATTACAATGCATGGGCGGCAAGCCAGCCCCTTCTGCTTATCCAGCAGGATAGAAACCAAACTCTTGGCGGTAAACCAGCCAGGGGAAAATGACAAGAAACTGAAATTCAATCACTCTACTGCATATTTCAGCAGGAGGACATTACATTAAGCTATCACTCTACCGCATATTTCAGCGGGAGGACAATTGCATTAAACTTATCACTCGACCACTTATTTAGTGGGAGGACTGAGTACATAAACTGAATTCAAAGCAAGAAGGCGGCTAAGCCAGCCTCTTCCACTTATGCAGTGGGAATTACAAATAAGGACAGCAAGAATGATTGATCAGTACTACTGAAACAACCTTACAAAATAGAGATAAGATGAGAAGAGTGATGCAGATTATAATATTACGAACAATGAATTTCTGCTACATCCAAACTGTAGGCTGGAATTACAAATCAACAACCTATGGAAATGCTAGAATGCTCATAACTCCCTCATTTTACATCTGAATCTACTCAAACCAGTCCCAAACCCACCATATAACATGTGCAATGACAACCAATTAAAGCCACAACCCAAACAACCCCTTATTTAATTTGCACGCATCCCAATGCAATATCAGACCCACGCCATACCTAGGAATTTCGATTTGATCTAGGAAATTCAAAGCTTAATTAAAATTGCTATAAACTCACAAAATGTATCACCATTGCTGGGAAGGAGGATAGAGCTGATACCCATAACCGTCAGTCGCTCCAGTAGAGAGGTGTGATTGAAAATGTGCTTCAGCCACATGCAAAACAGCAAGTCTCCAACATCATTTCAATACCAAAAATGTCTAAGCAAACTCTGAGAATGTAGAGAATACAATGCACAGCTAGGTACTGTATTTCAAGTACGAAACTGGGTAGCACTAGGGAGACGCACTCCGAAGTCTCAAGTTCTGTCGCCAAACCGGCAGCACAACATTACAATTTTTCAAGATGCTGCAAATGGGAGCCCAAGTCTCATATTTATAACTTCACACACCTCAAACCCAAATGCAAATTCCTTCAAATTCAACGCCTTTCATTTGCATTTCATTCCACTACATGTGGACCCCAAGTGTGGCGTCACTTCCCACCAGTCAAACTCCACGCCCAAGGCATGGACCCACGTTACACTTTGGCAAATATTAGAGATAAGTCATAAAAATAATATCTCTCTCAAATATTTCGACATCTCTTTAATAAACGTGAAATTCGCCAAAAATTTAGGAAAAATATAGACTTTAATCCCAAATTCGATAATCAGTAGCAATTAAACAGATTAATTAAATATTAAACCTTAGGATAAGGAAATAATATTTAATTATATCACATATGACTCCCGTACTGATTATTATCAAAACTAGGATGAAACTAAGCCAGGACGACCACAAAACTGCTACAAAATCAGAACTCTGTCCACTGCCAAAAATAGAATTATGCCACACTGCCACTTACTAAAAATAGTAAGTCAAGAATTAATGCTCCGAAAAGCATGATCTTCGCGTTCAGAGGCAAAGCATGGATAGCTCAGTAGGACAGTATCACCAGGATGGCTATTCCCTGACTTACTAAAAATAGAAGTCCTCGTTTCATCAATGCTGGACCTTCATTCTTTAATCCACCTAGCCTACGGGTCTCAGGAATAGGCTAATGGACCACTAGAAGGTCGTCAATGAGAAGGGGACATTACAGAGCCCAAGTTGAAGCAGATACCCGAAGTACTTTTCCTGTCCTTGACACTTCCTGCCCAATCTCGATCTGAGTAGCCTTCCAAGAAGATTGAGGTATTAAGTGAATACTTCAGCCCATAACCAATAGTGCCACGCAGGTATCTTAGAATGTGCTTGGCAGCAACCAGGTGAACAAGTTTAGGCAAGCTCATGAACTGACTGAGGGCATTCACAGCATAACAGATATCTGGCCTAGTATTGACTAGGTACATCAAGGATCCAATCAACTGCCTGTACTTAGATGGATTTGCAAAATCAGAGTTAGCTGCAGAAACACTTAACTTCTTTAAGTTAGATTCCATAGGAGTATACATGGGTTTACAATCCATCATTCTAAATCTTTTCAGAATATCAATAGTATATTTTCCTCGACTTAGAAAGATTTAATTGGGTTTTTGCCATACTTCTAACCCTAGGAAGTAATGCATTAGTCCTAAATCCTTCATTTCAAATTCTGAGGCTAATTCCTTACATCTTATGATTATTTTATTTTCACCAGTGAGAAATAAATCATCCACTTACAAAACCAAAATAAGCATATCATCATTATAAATCTTCAAGTAAATGTTAGCATCAACATCATTCTTGCAAAATCCTAAGCTTAGTAAGTACTTATCAATTCTTTCATACCAAGCACGAGGAGCATGTTTGAGCCCATATAAGGCTTTCTTCAACTTGCAAACATGAGAATCTCTTTTATGGATTACATAACCTTCTGGTTGCTCAATATAGACTTCCTCCTCAATGACACCATTGAGGAAGGCCGTCTTAACGTCCATTTGATGTAGCTCCCAACCTTTGGCTGCAACTGTAACAATAGCTATTATAGATCTAATAGAAGTATATCTAGCAACAAGAGCAAAAGTTTCTCATAATCTATTCCTTCCTTTTGAGAAAAACCACGAGCTACAAACCTAGCTTTATATTTTTCAATACTACCATCAGCATTGTGCTTAATTTTAAACAACCATTTAGAAGAAACAACA
This sequence comes from Cryptomeria japonica, assembly GCF_030272615.1. Classification (NCBI taxonomy): domain Eukaryota; kingdom Viridiplantae; phylum Streptophyta; class Pinopsida; order Cupressales; family Cupressaceae; genus Cryptomeria; species Cryptomeria japonica. Next base: position 280,568,374 of record NC_081406.1, on the reverse strand, counting down.
GACTTTCCTTTGGGTCTGGGTACAATGTCCCGGACATCATTCTTGATGATAGACCCATACTCTTCATCCATGGCTGATTTCCAAGCATGATGGGATATAGCTTCTTCGACATTGTGAGGTTTAGACTCTATGATATTACACATCACAGAAATGTAGTTGGCATGATTTTGGAGTCTCTTGCTATCTCTAAAGGTTCCTCTGGGAGCAGCCAACCCTTCAGCATCTTGAATTGTGTTTCTCACCCAAAGTGGTCTCTTCTTGCAGACCACAATATCCTGAGGTATATCTGTAGAGTCCATGGGTTCTGCTGGGTCATCCTGAACTTCCTGATCCGGAAGGTTAGTGGACTCCTTCTGTATCTCAGGGTTAGCATCAACTTTTGAATCTTGATTTTCAATCACCATATCATTATTATCAGATAACGAACCTTTAGATCTTTTGAAAGCAATATCTTCTTCAAAAGTTACATCTCTACTTACCTCAACATACCTTTGACCTGAAATGTAGATCCTGAAGGCTTTGGAAGATTCATTGTATCCCACTAAGATGCCTTTCTTTCCAGAGGGGTCCAACTTGGTTTGTTTTTCTTTAGGCACATGAACATACACCGGGCTCCCGAATATCCTTAGGTGGTTGATGTCAGGTTTGATTCCTGCAAAGGCTTCTTCAAGAGTTACATCCCTTAGAGCACGATGAGGACATCTATTTTGAATGTAAACTGCTGTTTTGGATGCTTCTGCCCATAGAAAAGGTTGCAGGTCTTGATCACGAATCATGGCTCTTGCAGCTTCAACAATGGTCCTGTTTTTTCTTTCAGCAACTCCATTTTGCTGAGGATTGTAGGGAACACAAAACTCCCTCTTAATTCTTGCCTTGACACAAAAATCATAGAAACTACTTGAGGTGTACTCACCTCCATTGTCTGATCTTAAACATTTAATTCGATTTCCTGTAGAGTTTTCAACTAAGGCTTTGAATTCTTTAAATCTGTTTAGGACTTCTTCAGACTCTTTAGATTTAAGAAAGTAAATCCATGTTTTCCTAGAGAAATCATCTATGAAGATAACATAATAAAGGAAGCCGCTAGGAGATGCTACAGACATAGGGCCGCATAAATCTGAATGAATAAGTTCTAACTTTTCTTTAGCCCTACTATCACTTTTATGAAAAGGGTTCTTTACATTCTTACCCATTGCACAACCTTTACAAGCATCATCATGAGATAAACTAAGTTTAGGCATACCTTTAACCATTTTACTGAGAGTGGGAAGAGCTTGAAAGTGTAGATGTCCAAGTCTTCTATGCCATAGCTCGCATGATTCAGGGGCCTCATGGATGAGAGCTTGAATTGGATTAGCTGCAAGCTTATATAAACTATCACATCTATTTCCAATAACACAAGCAGTTTTGAAATTAGATTTCTTAGACCAAGCAAGTACCTTCCCTTCAAAAAATGCTATTTGCAAACCCTTATCTTCTAAGGCAGAAATGGAAATAAGATTTCTTTTAATACCAGGTACAAAAAGGATACCACAGAGTTGTAAGGAAATACCAGAATCTAGTTTTAAAGAGGTAGTACCAGAACCTTTTACCGAGTATCTAGCATCATCACCGATTACCACATGAAGGTTGGTATCTTTTTCAATCAGATTTGAAAGATGCTCACGAAAACCTGAGATGTGTCTGGAGGCACCACTGTCAATTATCCAAGTATTACTGTTCGTATGGACATTGCTTGATAGAGCAGAGATAAGAAGATAATCCTCACTTTGTTCAGCAACTTCATTTAAATTGACTTCCCTTTCCTTGGGATCATTCTGACAATCTCGGACATACTGACCATACTTATCACATCTGAAGCAACAAATGTGAGAGGAATCTCTTGACTTCTTCCTTGGATCATAGGAGGAGGATCTAAAATCTTTGCTTCTCTTTTCTTTCTTCCAATGTCCACCTTTCCTAGATTTAGCTAAGAGAACATGATTATCATTTTTGTGAGAGTTCTTCAGTTTTCCTCTTACCTCAATTCGAGATTCCTCTTCAATGCAATCCGATTGAAGATGCTCAAAGTTGGGACGATCAGCTCTTCCACCAATACTACGAATGAATGGTTCCCATTCATCAGGTAGACCATTTAATGCAATCATAACAAGATCTTTATCTGAAACTTGGTACTTAGCTTGTCCTTTAGTTCATTGATCTTCATGAAGTAGGCTATGATTGAGTCTTCTTCTTTCATTTTCATGTGAAGAAGCTGCTGCCTCATAGCAAGAGCCGTGCTGAGGTTGTTGACTTCATACATCCCTTCCAAGTGTTTGATCATTTCCCTAGCAGACGCAAATTTTGATATGACAGTGACAAGATGATTCTTGACGGATTCAATTATGATCTTCCTAGCCTTGAGGGAGTCTTTCTTGAACTGCTTCAGCTCTTCAGCATCTTCTGGAGGGGACAGCCTTTCTTCTTCTACGAATTTCAGCAGATCATTCTCTTCAAGGATCAAAAGAATACGGACTTTCCAAGCAGCAAAATCAAGGGCTCCATCAAGTCTATCTTCAGCCCTCAAACCTGACATTTTAATCTGAAAACAAACAACAGCTATATGCAACAAATGATTTACTAGAATCTGAAATTAGTGACACCTTAGCTCTGATACCATGTTAAATTTGTGCCCTAGTTCAATAATCAGATTTGTAACATTTAATTATTTGTTCGCATTTAGTAAACCATAATCAAGTAAATCCAAGAATGAAACAAGAGAGCACAAGACAAACACAAAATACCTTGGGAAAACCTCCAAGGAGGAAAAACCCAGCACTAAAGACCCACAGGTCAGATTATGTATTCACTCTTAATTGTACAAATACAATACTTAGCTTGATTCTCCAGATCTGATCCCCTTTTGTACATCAGATCTGCCCTTCTAAATACACCAAGTCTGCACCAAAATGCCTTATATCCTCTTGGACAAGTTCGCGCAATCCTCTTCTATATTTCACACCTTTAGTTGCAAAGATAGTTCGCTGATTGCATGAGAGATGAAGTGATTAATTGTATTTGCAATTTAACTTTATTTATATGAGTCTTTAACCCATATATCCCAAGTTGGCCTTCATCCTTTTTGGCGCCAATTTATTTATTGAGGCGTGGTGCTTTTAGGGTGGCGTGGAGGTATGGGGCCGAACTTAACTTGGGGGCACGTTACCCCTTTAAGATAGGACCCAGTCCTATATGGGTTCGGATGTTGCCTCAAGGCAATCCGAACCCATCTTACCTAGTTACAAACAACAATTACAAGACATGAAACTTATCTCCAATATAAGATCAGTTTGCTGCCAAAACAGTCTTCAACCAAATTCGCTTGATTTATGTGGAGACCGAAATGTATCAAATCTGCTTTGCTGTCTTGGAGATGTGATACACTAATATGTAGAAGGAATTCACTTGCATAGGGATGATTTGCTGGCCTTCCAGAAGTCTGTCTCAGACTTAAGGTGACTCTTGCAGACCCAGCAACATGTATATCAGACCTGCCAATGGAAAAGGATGTGTGCTAACCTTCAAGAAGATGAATATGCTTAAGGTAACAATTTCGCTGACTTGAGGCTCATTACAAATTCGCTGACTTGAGAGATGTGATTAGCATGATATAATTGTGTGTAATGCCATGCAAATGACTTGTTTATATACTTGACTTGAGGTGTCAAGTTGCAAGTCAGCTTGCTTATGTATTTTATAATAATATTGTTTAGACTTTAGACCGCTCAATAGGTCCTGCCTCATAATGATTTTATTGCTTGATTTGCCTTTTACCGCCTATTTTGGGGTTCACATTAAATTGTACACGTTATGTTTGGGTCCTAGCCCAATTACAATAAAGGAGAATAAATTGCACAAGTTGTTTACAATTTTAATTGCCATTTGGCAACATTGAAATTTAATTTAATCCGAACTAGCTATTATTTCAACACTCACAGAGTCCTCGTTTTTCGTAAAACATCATGAGGTGTTAACTAAGGTTTGTAGTATACTTTGAAGCTTATTTACAACATGAAGAATTAGAATCTGAAAGTAGCCTTGTGCTCAACCAATACCAACAATGCCCAGTCAAATAAAAAATCCTGTGAAAATATAGAGAAGAGACAAATTACTGTTTTATTGAGATGCTTTTTTTCCTCCAGTCTTGTCTAATCCTGCTTTTTTTTCTCCTGGGAAGATTGGTATGAGCTTGAATACGAGCTTTTATTAAAGAAATTGCTGAATTGCAAAGATTTGACTTGACTTGATTGAAACATAAGGAAGCTATGAGCAAAGTTATTGAAAAACATCGTACTATTCAGTTGAGGAGTTGCTAGCATAAGAATAATGCCAGGCTCTGCACCATTCAATTTAAACAATGCTTGAATTCCAGTGAGGGTTCCTGATATCAAGATGCTTAATGCTTGAATCAAGCATCTTTCATAACTTGAAAACTTCATCGAATTTCATCACTCAAATGTATATTAAATCTAAATACCTCAACAGAAGATATCTAAATGAAACCTTGAATTCCTATTATAGTAGCCTATGATTTTGAAATCTATGAACCTTATTACAGTGATTTGCTTACATATCTTGGAAGTTGGAAGTCACTAAGAGGAAGCTACCAGCGCTACATGGTCATTTTTTTGCATCAAACTCTTTACTGATTGGATTAAACACATTGATAGGGAGCAGCTATAAATTGTTGGTGTTGGAAATAAGCCACACCCGGACTGACGATGGGCTGGTCCAAGAGGGGCCAGTAGCTCAGTGGTAGAGCACTCCAGTAGCGTATGGAAGGTCCTAGGTTCGAGTCCCAGCTGGTCCATGTCTCAACATGGTATCAGAGCCAGGTCCAGGCTAGGAACCCCAAGCACACGAGAGGTGTGGCTTAAGGGGGGGTGTTGGTGTTGGAAATAAGCCACACCCGGACTGACGATGGGCTGGTCCAAGAGGGGCCAGTAGCTCAGTGGTAGAGCACTCTAGCAGCGTATGGAAGGTCCTAGGTTCGAGTCCTAGCTGGTCCATGTCTCAACATAAATAATATTTAAATTTCTGGGATTTCCACAGCTAAGAATTTTGATGCATTTATATGGCATTTCACAGTTGCTTCCAGATAAGTGCATCAGGTTGTTATGCTTGTTGGCTGTAAAATCAATGGAACTATTTCAAATTTAAATTACTTTATTGCTTTAAGGATCTCTGTTGCATGTTTGTCTCTTTCTGTTAAGTGGAATGTACTCGCATTACACATGATTTGTTTTATCTCTTCATTTATATGTTTCTGTGATGATATGAATAACTGTGAACATCTGGCTTTGTTGGGCTTATCTTGCAGCGGAGAATGAGACACATGAGGGTAAAAGGAAGTGTGAGACTCTATGGCCTATTTTTAAGATTGCACATCAAAAGAGTCGATATATATTTGACTTGTATTACCGCAGAAAGGAGATATCCAAGGAACTCTACGAATTTTGCTTGGACCAAGGCTACGCAGATCGTAATCTGATAGCAAAATGGAGAAAAGTAAGTAGGTGCACCTTTCAATGCACATGGCTATGTTATGTGAGTAATCTGATAGCAAAATGAAGAAAAGGAAGTAGTAGCTGAAGTAAAGATTAGTGAAACTTATGTGAATCTAAAATAAGAAGTTTTAGTTGTAAAAAATGCACGTGGCTATGTTTTGTAGTAGCTAAACAAGTTCTAATATGAGTATATCTAGAAAGACACCTTAGTGCTTTGTTAGTTTGAGGGTAGTTTAATACATGCACAAAATTTAGAATGAATCATACTTCATTCAAAGTCACTTTTTTTGGTTTTGTCCCCTTACAAGCCTTTATTTCTTCTATGCAGTCTGGATATGAGCGCCTTTGTTGTTTGCGATGTATGCAACCTCGTGATCACAACTTTTCCACAACCTGTGTCTGCAGAGTTCCCAAACATCTTAGAGAAGAAAAGGTCATCGAGTGTGTCCACTGTGGTTGTAGAGGATGTGCCAGTGGAGACTGATGGCACAGCAACAATTCAAAAGGCACCTACAGACAATGTGAAACTTGACAATTATAACATTAGCAGAGAGGTGAAAGCCAATTGCACAAATGATAATCGAGTGCTTTAATGTATCTTATGGATAATAGCAGTTACTTTATCTTTAAACATGTTTTTTTACTGGGACATGCTTTCCAAATTCATATGATTCATATATTTTACTATTTTAATTATTTTAATCAGTAACGTGTTCTGGAATTCTCACTTTTGCAAGCGTATTAAATTGAAATGAAGTTTCATAATTTTCAAAGTTTAAAAAAGTTAAGCTAACTTGTTTTATCTAGATTCTAGCTGATTGGAAGATGTCAACAATCTTTGCTATAGCTATGTTCAGAAATATAATATCTTCAATCTGAAGAAGAAATATGATCTGACCTGTCATATTTGTGTATGGACTTTCATCTCAGAGAACTTGTACGATCTTTAAGAAATATGCGTTTGGGTTTATACCCCAGGGCATTGTGGTTAAATACTTGGTGTGGGTCTTGATTCAATAACATATTCATCGGGAGATACCAGTTTAGGGATGAGGACTGTGTTTCCGTTCCTGTATCCACATATTGTGTTTTCTATATTTGTGTAATATAGCTGTATTTTCCTTCTTAGCCTTCTTCGGGCAACTGTGATATTATTAGTGTGTCACCAGGGTTTTTACAGGGCTTTGGGAATGGGGTTAACAGGGACAGAATGTTCCCTTCCTGTCCCCATTTTTTATTTATCCTGGGGATGTTTCCTGGGATGTCTCTCTTTTTTGGGGACTTTGTTGGGACGGTTTGCTGTCCCTGATGCTCCCGTGAGTCCTGGGGACTTCAGGATGTCCCTCGCAGCTGTCAACTTTAATTTTGTAAAAGAATCTTTTGATCTCATTTTTTAATGCTTTGTTCCTTTGCTTATCATTTTCTTGTTAAAGATGACTGCTTGGATGTCTGTGCAATCTGCCAAAGCTTGGAGCCACCAAGGGCTGTAATTAATTGCATGGTTGAGTAGCTGGCAAGTAAAACCTGCAGCAGGCCAACAATGGGCTGCAGAGTCAGGGTGGATACATGACAAGTGTGTCAAGGTCCAAAATCTGAAATAGAACTTTACTTCAATTGTATGTTTAATAATGGTTTTAGTGTGGACAGTTATAGATCTAAACATCATAGAAAGTCAGAAGATGTTTTTTCTGATATTTGGATTGCTGCCAAAATGATATTTATCTGGCTGAGAAGCAGCTTGGTTACTTTTAGCAGAAACCCCAACTTTGTGTTAGATGCTTGAAAAGATTGTTGATGACAGAAAGCAGTGTTTCAACATCATGCTCTGTCAAGAATCTCATTGGGATGAATGACTAGCAAACAATATGAGAGAAGAATTACAAATGTTTTCTACAAGGGTGTATCAATCTGGTAGACTATAACTTATTTTTCCAAGATAATCTAATCCACCTTTTTCTAGCTCTGGTTGCTTTAAACATTGCTCGGAGTTTGCAGCAGAACTCTTGGTGGGCATCAATTTTCTAGCAATTCACTTTATAATTTTCTTCTACAATATCCAATTGTTATTTTCTGCTCAAGTAACCATCACGAAATACTTGATATCTTCTTTTCACTTATTTGAAGCCATTTTAAAATTAAAATATAAATATAGCCAATTTTATTTTATTAACTGTACCCCTTCTGACCCCAGAATTTAGGAAATTTTGTCATCCCTGAAACCCTGTCTCCATGCCCTGGTATCAATTAACCTTTGTGTGGATGTTATGGTAGTGAATCAATGGCTTTTTGCATATACAAAATTATAACATGGTAAGCACACTGTAAAGAACAAGATAATAGCCAGTTTTATGTCTATTTAGAATTTTCTATGAATATGCCTTAAAATTAAACACAGTATAATCTATTTCGCTAGTAATTAGGTGGCACAAAACATGCATCATGATGTTTGTGTATAATGATCTATTTTCTTAAGAATATGACAAATCTCATTGCCATAATGTGTGGATCATGATGATTTGCAGAAAAATAAGAATTTTCTTTAAGGCAAGAATGGTGTGAATTCAAGTTGATGCTGTCATGGATTTGAAGAAACCTTTTGATGAGCTGATGCCTTGTTCCATATATCTTGGTATCAAATTATCCACCTTGGAATCCAATGATGCTATAGTTGATATTCAAATGGGATCATTAACCCCAAATATAACATCTAGAATGATGATGAGGATGCTTTCAGGGAAGAAGTGTGGCTGGTGGGATGTAATGACGGAAGAGTGATTAGGCAGAGTTTAAATTTTCTAGATTATCACAGAGGTTGCTCAAACACTTATGCTTGTAGTGCTGGTAACCCTTTTATATGAACATTTTATGGCATTTGCTAGTAGCTATGCTAACAGTAGTTATCTTTGTACTGGGTTCCACAATACTGGCAAGAAAACAAATGCCTTGATGGAACAACTGTAATTGTTAGTCCATACTTTCTCTTGAAAAGGATTGATCTTATTTTTTGTTGTATTATCTTCACTCTGTGCTGTTTTCATCATATTATAGTGTGGAGCAGGGGCATGTGTGTGGTGGTGCAATGGAGACAGCTTTGTTTTGTATAACCATAGCAAAGGCACTGTAGTTTTAGATTTACCCGGCCATAACCCGAAAATTAGTGTGTATTCGAATGCTAGAAGCAGGTAATCGTAACACTGCTCTCTTCCGGGGTTTCCCTAAACCACAGAGGAGTATTTGAGTGTCTTATTGACAAGGCAACCCTCAGATTATAATAGAATGAGGATCAGTAAGGTTATTATAGTGTGTGGATAACATATATATTAACAGCTGGAAGGAGTGAGATAACTTATAAAAATTGCCATGAAACATTATAGGGAATTCAGTCAAGGAAATAACAATCAGTATTCGTTCACCTTCATCTTGATAATGTGCTACAAAGATCATTCTTTATGAAAACGGTGAGTTGTATTGATAAAAAATGCAAAACAAGCTATTGAGTATAAGAGTGAGGACATAATCCTGATTAGAAGATAAACTAAGATAAAGATGAGCAAAATTAACTGTGATCGTACTAAGAGAAACATGAATACTAAGAAGACAAAAAGTCTTCTCCAAAGAAACTTCTGTTGGGAGCGTACATCTTTAGAAACACAATAAATAGACCTTGTCACAGCAGACATGCTACACACTGCTCTCTGTGAGTGCTAATCCTATATCCAAATCTCCACTCTGAGGGTGTGGAGTCATTCACACTATCATAAGTTCACTTTGTCCATTAGGGTTTGGATTGCTGGAGCAAGCCCTTGGTGAGCTGCCCCCTCGATTAGCAGGATATCGATAGAATTAGAGCATCAATTTGAGAGTGGAGATGGGCATCAGAGTTACTGAGATCCTTGTTTATCTCATCCATGTGTTTATGCTTCTCATCACCTATGGAGTTGTGTGGTCTTAAATCTGCAAGTCTGTATATTTCTTATCAAGATTTCATATGCTCTCCTTTATTTCTGGCAGCATACCTACTGCTGTCATACCTCTGTTCTTGCTGAGCTCTAATGGTTGCTCTTGCAATGTTGGCACTTTCCAGACTCTGCTGTATGAGCTAAAATGCCTGATTGGCAGTAATGGTATTCTGTTGTTGAGTCTTTGCAATGCATTATCTCCCAGGAAGTGGCCTCTTCACAATTCCCTGGAATACTTTGTCTTTGCTAGTCTAGTTCTTTTTTTGGATTAATCTTTTTTTTTTGAAGGGGGGGGTAAATGCTTTTGATCTGGACCTATGGACCAGTGAGGTCACAAACAGGGGACCTCATCTCCAATAGAATCATTCAACAACACCACTCCAACAGGATTTGAATCTTGATGGCAAGAACAACAATACCACAACAACTTAACCATCACACTATGCCAATATCGACAATTTTCATTTAACCTTATCAATGCACTCATCTTAGATTCTTTCTACAAGTGAACGAAGTATATGAAGACATTCTGAGCAATGAGCAAAGAAAAATGGTGGTTGTCTAAAAAGACTAATTATCTGAGACTGAAAGGCATTCATGTTTCCCAATCAGATAGAAGTACAGTTATTAATATGAAAATCGTCGCAGTGATTATTAATACTACCTGTTGTTAAAGGAAGAGAATTTGAACAGAGATAAATTTGAACAGAATTACTTTAACCCAAGGCTTAATAGGCGCACATGAGGTAGACAGCATATGAGGAGAGCTTTTAAGTTTTATTTATAGCGTGAATCTCTTGACCAGTATAGCAAGCAGGTCTGTAGGATCCTCTAAAACATTTTCTTAGCTTCATTCTTTTACTGGAAGATTGTTTGGTTCATTAGAAGTTGTAGAACTGTAGAAGCGCACCCTTTACGGGAATCTAAACCTTGAATAATCTTCATGAGATTTATATACTGTACCATTTTTAATGCCATCTAGAGTTTTCTATTTTGCAAGCATCATTAATTGAAATGAAGATTGTATGATGTTCACTTTTTTTATCTGGTTAGTAGGAAGATGTCTAATATTTGTTTAACTATGTTTGGAAATCCGAAATACAATGTCTTTGATCTGCAGATTAAGTGTGATCTGATTCTCTACTTGTACAATAGTTAGTACATCTAATAAGTCTGTTAAGGCTGAACTAGTATTTTTAAGATTTTAAAATTATAATAGAAGCTGAATAGTTATGCCAGTTCAAACAAATGAGTCACAATTATGATATGTGGTCATCATACAGACACTGTCATCATTAATGCCACAAACATAATGCAGTTAGCTTGATTGTTTGATCTTTACTGTAGTTCTTTGTTTGTTTGTATCTTACATAAGAATATTTTGCTTCTTCAAGTACTGGGAATAATTTGAGGATGCTACTGGAGATTTCTCATTCATTATGAATCATAGTAGCATTCCATTTACATGACATTGATGTGATGTCACAAAAGTGGATATGGAATTCAATTAGCATGTGTGTGTTTGGGCTTTTTCATGTCGAAGTAATTTGTGCAATTGTTGGTACATTGAACCATTCTGTTTCTACCAAGCGTTATGCATTTTTAGGTTAGAGAACCATGTTAGAATCTAAATAGTCATGGCAGTTGAAAGTGAAACATATGGAACCGCAAGGCAGTTGAAAGTGAAACATATGAAACCGCAAGTATGGTATGTGGCAATCATACGACAGTCATCGTGGAGGCTGCAATCATAATGTGGTCATCTTGATTGTTTGATATTTACTGTTGTTTTGAGTTTGTTTGTCACTAACAAAAAGGATAGCTTCAGTATTGTAATGGTGAAAATTACGCGCCAATGCCCTTGTGTTTTGCGTCTGCATCAACTAGGTTGTTAATTCATTGGTGAATTTATAAAATTAATCATGATCTATTTTACACGAATCATAGCAAATAACACAATATGTTCTTGATACCACCATAAATTTTTTACACGAATCATAGCAAATATCACAATATGTTCTTGAAACCATCATAAAATGTCCCCAGGTTAAATTTTATTTTAGAAATTTTCCATTTTAGATTTCTTGGGTGAAATATGTGAATGTAGAGTTGATCTAGATCAGTTTCATGTCTCTGGATATGACATCCAAAGTTTCAAAATTCAAATTCAATTTCAAATTGTCACCCATTTGACTCGACCAATATGAGTATATGACTAAGGTGCGAATTTATCAAATTACATGTTTACATGTTACATGTTGTATTTAAAGACGAAGCCTGTGGATGTGGTCACCAAAGTTTCAAAATCAAAATCAAAATTCAAATTCAAATTTTGCTGTTTATTTCACGTAATTGTTATGCACCGGTTGAAGTGTAGATTTATAAAACTACACAATTATAAATGAATTAATTATCTAGCACTTAGGTTTGAGCAAATCTAAGGATTTGTTTGCATATGGATAATATGGACTATATCAGCACTACATCATCTAACGTGCATATTGCATGTTTATTTGTTGTTTTCGAGCATGATTAACTGCTGTTAAATTGATCCATCTAGAGTTATAATTGGGGAACTTCACCCTCACAATTCAGAAAATTTTCAAAGGTGTTTGTAAACACTGTCAGTACTTTATGTAGGTTTACTATTTATACATCAGAAAATCAACACAAACAAGTCACAGCTAAATCAGACCACGGGCCACAGGATGCTCAAAAGATCATTTCTGCACTTGTGGCTAACACTCTTCATGAGTTGTGGAAGTGACCCCAGATAGTGAACGGTCAGATTTACAGGGTAATATGAAAGAATAAGATTCAAGGCATCCACAAATAATTCCTTAGACATCTAGATAAAAACTTCTACATCAAAATTAAAACACAGTTCCATGCATTTCATTTATTAATTTTCTATATTGTACTGGGACATTTAATTTTGAGAATTTTGTATGAATAGCGCCAATTCATTTATCTAAATCAATCATTGCTTAAGTGTGCATTTATTTTAATAAACTATAAAATAAAAAAAATCATTTATTTTCTTTACAAATACAACGTTTCAAAAACAACTTTTTAAAAAGCTCCAAAAGCACACAGATGTATATATATTATTTCTTTTTACTTTTCACCATTATCTACTAAGCTTTACTCGCTAGATTTTGAAATGCAATGCTACATATTATCAATATCTAAGACTTTCATTCCCGTGGAATACATTCACCATATGAATGACTCGTTAGAATTCAAAAGAAATGTACAATTATTATGTTCATGGTGGCATTAATTGCTTGAGAAGAAGCAAGTATGCTTCCAAATGTTAAGAAAGGTCATAGGTACTTGGATAAAGCATGGGTCGATTTGAGATTTTCAGTTAATGCTGTGTTGATGGAGAATACATGGAATGAATGACTGGAGATTTTTAATGACGTTCACAAAACCAGGCACAGTACAACACAATGACTGCTAGAAAACCAAGTGACCAATCCCAGAAAGGATATGGAAATGCAGATTCAGTTAACGCTGTGTTGATGGGGTATGCGTGGAAGGATATGGAAATGCATACAGCATCTATATGGTTGTATTGGTTTGACTCTATATTGGACTTTAATATAGCGTATGTGGTCAATTCTTAATTGGACGTATTTGTTGTGAAAAGGTTATAATACAGATTTTGGGCCGTAAAGTGATGTATCTTTGGAAATAACAGAAAACCATGAAAGAAATTGAGTTATAAGTGACATTATCATAATACAATTAATTATTAGCAATTGTATCTTGGTGTGCAATGGTTACACCGAAGAGGTGTGGAAGGTCAATTAGGGAAAATTTTTGTCTTTTTTTGCATACATTTCTGAAATACATGAGATCAATTGCTACGCCATTAAGAAAGTGATGTTGTTTGTGCAACTAAGATCTCCATGGAGAATTTATAGCTTCAAATCAATTATGCATTCACTTGTAGGGATCCAAACATGACTAAAACAAATCAGGAAGATAATTAGGCTCCATTACCAATAGACTCATTTTATGTTTGCAATAGGGAGAGAGGAAGAGATAGGGATAGAAAGAGGGAGAGATAGAGAGGGCAAGAGTGAGAGAAAGTGTGTGTGTGAGAGTGAGGGCGGAGGAGGGTAAGGAGATAGAGATAAAGAGAAATATAGAGAAGGAAGAGGGCTAGATAAAGATGCAAGATAAATGTATAAAGAGGTAGAGATAGGGAAATAATCAGTGGGAGAGATAGAAAGATAAAGATAGAGATACAAAGAGATTTATAGAGAGAGGTAGAGAGAAGGAGAGATATAATGGTAGAGATATATGGAGAGATGAGATAGAGATAGAGGGAGTGGTGGAAGAATAAACATGGAGAGAGAGAGAGAGGGGCAAACTAATATAGCTATAGAGGTCTAGAAGAAGAGAGGGATAAAGATACATGGATAGAGAGAGAGAGAGAGACATATCTAGAGGTAAATAGGGAGAGAGGAGATGCAGGTAGAGATGAAGATAGAGTGACAGAGGAAGAGGAAGAGGAATATAAATTTAGAGAGAGAGAGAGAGAGAGAGAGAGAGAGAGAGAGAGAGAGAGAGAGAGAGAGAGAGAGAGAGAGAGAGGGCAAATAGGGAGATATAGATATGAAGATAAAGAGATATAAAGGAATAGGCAAAGATAGAGAGAGATATAGGGAGAGATAAAGAGGGAGAGATAAAGAGGGAGATATAAGAGATATATGAGAAGAAAAAGGGAGAGAGGTAGAGATAGATAAATAGGGGAGAGAGAGGGAGAGATGGGGATAGATAGAAAGGGGGGAGAGAAAGATGATACATAGACATACTGAGAAAGAGATGAAGACAAAGAGATAGAGATATAGAGGTCAAGAGGTAGAGAGAGAGAGAGAGATTTTGGGAAAGAGATATTGAGAGAAAATAGATTAATAGTTAAAATTGCATCTATAACATCTAACAAAATCCCCTTCCGTAATGTTATGGTAGATGCCATACCTTATTATAGAGCTCTTATTTTGGCATAATTAAGTGTAATATAATATAATACAAATAATAATAATATAGTATAAATACTATAATAATAATATTAATGCAATATAAATAATTTTAAATATAATATAAATAGTGATGTATTAATATCATACTAATATTTTATTAAAATATAGTAGTAATATAAATATAATAATGGTATAATATAAATATTTTTATTTTAATATATTTTATTATTATTAATAAAATTGTATTATTATATTATTATTAATTTTTTTTCTTATAAATTATGAAATCATTGTCAGTTTATATGTAACATAATATTACACCAATCTTAATAATAATATAATATAAATAATAAGATTTTAATATCAATAATTTTTCATATAATGTAAATAATAATAATATTAATAATTTACAAGTATAATCTATATAATAAAAAACAAAATATTAAAACTAGGATATTCCTCAACTAACTTGTCAACAATATACTTTAATTCTATATCAGGGTAGTTGCAATGGAGAGGGCACATGGAAGAGCTAGGGTTTCGGGAGCCGACATAGAGGAAGGGGAGGATGGGGATCTAGATGGGGATGATGATTTCCCCCTTTCGGTTTGGCTCTTGCTTGCCTTCCTTGGGGGCTTTTTATGTTGTGGCTCATGGCAGTTGTTGGAGAGGGCTTTTGCTTGGTGAGGATGGGGGCATTGATGAAGACGGTGGTGTTGATGATCCTGGTGATGTGCTCCTGTTTCTTCCTTTTTTTTGGTAGAGTTTTTTGGGGTTCTTTTGTCTTTGGCTTCCCTCTTCTCTTGGTTTTGTTGTTTTGGTTGGATCTTGATGTAGGTTAAGGGCGCCTTGGGTAATACCCTTGGATCTGGGATCTATTGTTAAAAGGTCATGGGAGCCTTGCAAAACCCTTATCTCTTGTGTTGCTGACATCTCGTCTGATGGATTAGGCATGGTGGGAGGCTTTGCTTGTTCTTAGCTGCCTTGCTGATGTTTGGTTGACGGTTGGTTGTTGTTAGTCTTTGTTTGAATATTTTTGCAGTGTTTTGCTTGTGGGTTCTAGATTCCTGTTAATTCCAAAGAGTTTCACGTCCCTTCAAAACCTGTTGTAAGGGGTTTTGGGTCCCTTCAAAACCTGTTGTAAGGGGTTTCGGGTCCCTTCAAAACCCTTTTTATCCCTAATAAAAAGGTAAAAAATATTTTTAAAAAAAAAAGTGATTATATTATAATGTATAATTAATGAAAATTAAAAATTTCATAAATTTCTTAAAATAAAACAACTTAATTATATGATCCATTTTTGTACTAAAGAATAATGTTATCACATGTTATTACTTGAACAAAAAAAATCTTAAGTCTGATATTATAACACCAAAGAAAGTAATTACTAAGCATCCCCTCTTCATTATTTATCATCTTGATATAAAACTAACTTTGAATTTTTTCAATTATTTCAACAATTCTTTGACTTATAATTTATTTATTAATTGAAAAGATTAACTATTTAATATTTTTATAATTTATTACTATTCAAAATATATATTAAAATTGTATGAGTAATTATTTTTAAATTAAAAATAATAAATAATATTAATTTTATTAGTCTATTAATGGGCCTTCTCAAGTTGATCCAAAAAGTGAAGATAGGTCTACAGTGGAATGGAAGAAACCGAAGCAGGGATGGACAAAAAATAATTTTGATGGAGCATCGAAAGGCACTCTGGGCCCTTCAAGAGCTAGTTATATTGCTTGTGATTGGAAGGTTGATACTCTTGCCCTTGGGGCGAGATGGCTTCTAGAAGGAACAAACAATGAAGTTGTGGCTCAAGTGGCTTTGTGGGGAGTGATGATGGCAAAGAGGCTGAATGTCTATAAATTGTACTTTGAAGGGGATTCACTGATCATTGTCAACACAATTATCAAAGGGGAGGCACCCTCAAGGAGGCTAGATAAATTTATAAAATTAATATTAAAAGAATAAAATAATTTTGAATGTTATCAAATTTCCCATACCTTGCGAGAAGAAAACCATGAAGCAGATACTTTGTCCAAAGTAGGGGCATCATTTAATATTATGCAAAGTAGGGAGATATGGGAAGATTTCCGAGTGAGTGATCTGGCATATGGGGAGGAAGCTATGCCAACATTCGAGGAAGAATGATGATTTTCAGTGGTTGAGGTTAGTGGTGAGAATTAAAAGGGCAATGCGCGACTTTTTTTTCCATTTTCAAAGCAAGGTGGTAAAGAGTGAAACCGAGGTGTCTGAGGAGTTGGCGAATAGGTTCACACAAGAGATTATGAAGGTGAATTTTACTCTTTTGTCGGTAAAACAACAACTTGCCTTTCTAATTAAGATTTGAGAGAAGCGCTTGAATGGTATTTTCAAGTTTGAGGAACTCATCTTCATTCAGATCTTGGATTTACTACTTAGGGAGGATTTTATGAAGTCAAAATTTAAATTCCACACCAATGTGGATGTGGTTTCTATGGTGGCCATATGGGGTTTAGAATTGGGTTCCAAGGAGGAGACAAAACAAGTGCTTCGTTCATGTGTTCTAGAGGGATACCTTTTTGGGTTGAAGTCTTTGTTGGCGAAGGTAGTTCGTAGGAAGGGATTATGAAGGTGTCTGAGTGAGGGTATTTGCATCGGAGATGAGAATGAAGAGTTTAGGCCCTTCCTTTTGTGGAAGGATGGGATGGATAAAACAGAAGGACGAGAGGAAGCTTTAATTGGGTGGGAAGGGCTCAAGGATTTTGTTCGAGAAAAGGAGATTGAACGACGAAGGCTTCAAAGGGAGAAGAAGAAGCAAAGTGGCCAAGGGTCGTGCTACAAGCCTGGAGATTATTGGGAGAATGGCCTAGGGAAGCCATGGAAGCAAGGGTTCGAGTGACACTAGTGCAAGATGGTGCAGTATTATGTTTGCCTTTTGCCCAAATTTTGTATGTTTATAAATTTGATATAAAAATCTATATCTTGGTGTTGATAGTAGGTTTTTGTATAGTGTATTATAGTTGGTGGCCGTTTTGTTTCTGAGGAGTTAGCGAATAGGTTCAAACAATAGATTATGGAGCTAAATTTTATTCTTTCGTCGATAAAACAACTTGCCTTCCTAGGTAAGATTTGAGAGAAGCGCTGGAATGGTATTTTCAAGTTTGATGAACTCATCTTCATTCAAATCCTAGATTTTACTACTTGAGGAGGATTATATGAAGTCAAAATTTAAACTCCACACCAATGTGGATGTTGTTTCTATGGTGGCCATATGGGGTTTAGAATTGGGTTCCAAGGAGGAGACAAAATGGGTGCTTCATTCATGTGTTCTAGAGGGATGCCTTTTTGGGTTGAAGTCTTTGTTGGTGAAGGCAATCCCTAGGAAGGGATTACGAAGGTGTCTGAGTGAGGGCATTTGCATTGAAGAGGAGAATGAAGAGTTTAGGCCCTTTATTTTGTGGAAGGATGGGATGGACAAAATGGAAGGACGAGAGGAAGCTTTAATTGGGTGGGAAGGGCTCAAGGATTTTGTTCGAGAAAAGGAGATTGAATGACGAAGGCTGCAAAAGGAGAAGAAGAGGAAAAGTGGCCAAGGGTCGTGCTACAAGCCTGAAGATTATTGGGTGAATGACCCAGGGAAGCCATGGAAGTAGGGGTTCGAGTGACGCTAGTGCAAGATGGTGCAACATTATGTTTGCCTTTTGCCCAAATTTTGTATGTTTGTAAATTTGATATAAAAATCTATATCTTGGTGTTGATAGTAGTTTTTTGTATAGTGTATTATAGTTGGTGGCCGTTTTGTTTCTGAGGAGTTGGCGAACAGGTTCAAACAAGAGATTATGGAGGTGAATTTTACTCTTTCGTCGATAAAACAACAACTTGCCTTCCTGGGTAAGATTTGAGAGAAGCGCTTGAATGATATTTTCAAGTTTGAGGAACTCATCTTCATTCAGATCCTAGATTTACTACTTGGGGAGGATTATATGAAGTCAAAATTTAAATTCCACACCAATGTGGATGTGGTTTCTATGGTGGCCACATGGGGTTTAGAATTGGGTTCCAAGGAGGAGACAAAATGGGTGCTTCGTTCATGTTTTCTAGAGAGATGCCTTTTTGGGTTGAAGTCTTTGTTGGTGAAGGAAACCCCTAGGAAGGGATTACAAAGGTGTCTGAGTGAGGGCATTTGCATTGGAGAGGAGAATGAAGAGTTTAGGTGCTTCATTTTGTGGAAGGATGGGATGGACAAAATGGAAGGACGAGAGGAAGTTTTAATTGGGTGGGAAGGGCTCAAGGATTTTGTTCGAGAAAAGGAGATTGAATGACGAAGGCTACAAAAGGAGAAGAAGAAGCAAAGTGACCAAGGTTCGTGCTACAAGCCCGAAGATTATTGGGAGAATGGCCCAAGGAAGCCATGGAAGTAGGGGTCCGAGTGATGCTCGTGCGAATGGTGCAGTATTATGTTTAGCTTTTGCCCAAATTTTGTATGTTTATAAATTTGATATTTAAATCTATGTCTTGGTGTTGATAGTAGTTTTTTGTATAGTGTATTATAGTTGGTGGCCGTTTTGTTTCATGGCCTTGACCACATGGGATAGTAGTATAAAGTTACTTTTTTGAACGATGTTTATGGTATTTGGGGTTGGGAAGTGAATGGGTATAGTGAGGGGTCACTAGTTTGGTCTTGGTAGATGCTGGATAGACATATTTTTTAAAGTTTTATGTAATCCTTTACTTTTTGAAATATTAATAAAATCATATTATTACCAATAAAAATATATTCATTTTAGTTAAGTGAGCAAAATTATAATTCCAAATTTTTCTTTTAGAATTTGATGACCTTACATTAACATTTAATCTTTAATAAAATTTTAATAAATCATTTAATTTTATCAATAAATCAAAGATGACATATTAATGCTTTCTTAAAAAACCTTTTAAGTCTATTTTTTAGCTAATGTCCTCATTTTGTATACTTTGATCATTGACAAGTTTCAAGTTTAGTTTTTTTAAATGATGTGTGCTAAATTATCGTTGGATTGGGCAGATCTAAAAATAAATACCTAATATCTTTCTTTATATATATATTTACCTTATATTTTATCTCTCACTTGAGATTTTCTTGTAGACTGCAAACATGAGAATAATATAAAATCTAATTCTTTTTAAAATTAATAATAATATGGTCGCCATTGTATTCCTTATTGTACTTTGATTTTTTCAGAGGAGGAATACAATATTAAAATATTTACACTAAACGAGTTCATAACTGCATCGACATTAGAAATTATAATTCATGTTACACAATGAATTTAACTCTCTGTGTCGTGAAGCCTAACATGTCACATGTGTTAACACATGTGCAAAGGAACTGTGAGGAAGACCGAGACAAACATAGGTCGTCCATTTCAAATAAGAAACACCTTTGGTGTAAAAATAATTTTAATTATTAATGAATAAATTTTGAATTAAAATTTATTGAGGTTGATTAATGTAAATTAAGATAGATTGAGTTAGAAATCTCTTTAAATGATTAAGATAAAAAGTAGGATTTATTTGAATTTGAGTGTCATTGACAATAATATTGAGATTATGTCATTGGGAATTAAAAATTAGTAACTAGTAAATAGTAATATTGACAATTTTTTATTTTTTCAATGCTAGTGTGGGATTGTGCTTGTGATTTGATCCAGCTAGCATGATTGCATTCTATGTATTTGATTCTAATTTCGATAAATGTGGATCTCCAAAAATAGTTCACAATTGTGTACTTGTGTTGAGAAAGTGTGGTGTTAAAAAGCATCATCAAGAGCTTACTATAAATAGGATTGTGTATTTGTGTTGAGAAAGTGTGGTGTTAAAAAGCATCATCAAGAGCTTACTATAAATAGAGAAGAACATTTGATTTGAGCTTACTGTATATATGAAGGAATATTTGACTTGAGCTTACTATATATATGAAGAACATTTTACTTTATTGACGACAATTAGAGTCAGTGATAACTTTAAGAAAAAACCCTTAGAAATTGCTATTGAATATTTTAGCTAAATGCATTCATTTTCATGACAATTTTCTTTTAAAGAAATTTGAAAAAAAAATTCTTGGTGAATTTATCCACGTTCGTAGAAGTTTTTATAAAATCTTATTGAATCTTGACTAATTGCATAAATTACCATGGTAGATTTTTCTAAAAATAAAAGTAAATTTTTAAGTTGGTCTAATTATAAAATCAAATGTTATCATGGACATTAAGCATTCACTAGTTAGTCATACAATTCACATGGTTAACACAATCCCTCCATATGTTCTTTGTTTTCTTGATATGTTAAAGTGGGGGCTTGGGGTTGGTAGTGATTGATGAGGTCAAGTGCCCTCTTGTAGGGTTGGGGGACAACAAGGCATTGCAACACACATAAACCAAAATGCTTAATCTCACAACATTAAAATTTTTTGTACCATTTCTATTTCAAGCTATGAATGGATCTACACCCTATATTATTCCACTAATCTCAACTTTGTAATATCTTTTTGAGAAGTATAAAGAAAGAGTATTTTTAAATTTTTAGCTAACGCATAATTTCTTCTAGGCTATTGGATTAATCATCGATAAATGACTGATCTTAGCATAAATAATAAATAAAATACCAACCATTGATTAATAAATAATCCAATGGTCCAAATAAATTCTAGGTTAGCTTAGCATATTAAAATGCATGTGGTAATTACTTTTTAGAAAGAGATTTAGTCTTCAAATTAGAGAGGAAATTGATGGTGAGAAATAAGATTTATTTCTTCACATATTTAGGGAGGAAATACTCTTAACGTTTAAGCAATGTGAGTTGATTTATTTCAAAATTTATCTAAAAATGTTAATGCATGATAGCCTCGGTAAGATAAATGATTGAATGAAAGATAAATGAAGTCTCTCATTCAAACATTTATTATCGTGAGGGGGCACGATCAAGTGATGTCTTGATCGACCATGTCCAAAAGACATGGCCGGTCAAGGCATCGCTTGACCGTACCCAGCCCACTACATATACCAAATGAAATGTGTGAGAATGGACATTGAAATAAAAATGCTCCTCCTCTCCCGCAACATAAAAGAAGACAATCGAATTTATACAACAATTCAGTGATAGATAATACATAGAAGAAGATAAATTTTAATTCTGATCCACAAAATTAACAAAAAATCAAAGGTCAAAATAATTCTTTTATCAACTAAATACCTTTTATTAGACACTTGCAATCCATATATGAATCTAATTATATACAACGCTTGAAAACCTAATTACATACTATTTTTAAGTGGAAAATTTCATCAAGATTTAATTTCAAAGCAAATATAGCCCCAAAAGCAAATGGGAATTTACTAGTATTGACAATTCAACCCACAAAATAAGTGATAATGCAATGTTAATGGTGATTATGCATTAGATTCTCTATCATAAACTTTAAGTGATTATGCTCTTTTCACACTTTGTCTATTATGGTGAAATAATTCAATTTAAAACCTTAATAAGATAATGCTCAAGCAATTTAATTAGCGTTGAACTAAATTTTGGGTAAAAATGTCATGATTAGTTTCCCTCATAGTTTTTTTCATTCACCAAAAATGGATGCCTAGATTTGAAATATTTTCCATTGGAAAAACAACAACAACCATTAAACAAATCAATGAAGGTCCTTGTTTGATTTAACAAAACTAAAATGTAGAAAAACTAAGATAAAGTGATGTTGGTTTGCTAATTGTTGTGCTTTATGCAAATTGGGATTGAGCTATACATTGATTATATGTGATGTGTTTTGAATGCAAAATATTCTAATTTGATAGACGTAGGATGTCCTTAAATACTCAACTTTAGACACACAATTTGAGTTTTTTGGCATGCAGACCAATATAAAACACTATATCCTATCATTGGCCTTGGAAGAAAAATATTTAAATTTTAAAATTGAAGAATGGGATTGTAGTGTTCTAAATTGTACTCCCTTACAATTTCGTCCTCATATGGGCCCTCACCTTGGCGTTCATGTCTCGAGGCCTGATCAGAGCCCTATTTCTGCTCACACTATGCACACTTGTCATGATTTTCATCTTGCACTTCATTTGCCCTCATTTTCTGGTGCTTGATTGGTTAGGACCAGGGCACTAACACCTTGGTCCCTTCAAAACCAAAGCGCCTAGTGCCCTGGTCCTCCCAATTAGGACCTATTTTGAGGCCCCTTAATGGTCATAACATTTTGGTGGGGACCTAGATCTTGTGTTGGTTCATGTCGGAAAATTAAGTTGTTTTTCGACATGCGAGTATAAAAGGAGGTCTACCCCTCTCATTTTGATATACATTTGAACACACACATCAATTCAATTCAACATCAAGCAATCAAGCATTCAAGTTCAAGTGAGCAAGCAATCAGTCTTCTTTCAAGCATTGGAGGTAATGTCAAGATTCAAGCATTGGAGTTTACATTCATCTTTTATGTTGTTGAAGACTTCATGAAACTCTAATTCCATGTGGAGATAAACAAAACTTCATAAGGAGGTATATTATCAGTGCTTTCAGTCATTATTCAACAACTCCCTCAAAAGGAGAATATTTCCATTGCTACAATTCAATCATACTTCATTTCTATTTCATGGTTAATTCCAAAACTAGGGTTTGACCTAAGGCAAACCCCTATTCCCAACCTATTTCCCTTCTCTAGTGTGCGTAGGAACAAGTACGAAGCTGCAATCTTCATAATTGGCTTTATTTACAGTGACCAATCAATCCCCCATTGGAGTGCGAAAAGTGTGGAGGATCAAAGCGACCACCATCCCAATCCCAACAAATCAGGAGCTCCTTTTGGGAACAAATCCGAATACATTTACATTCCTCAGATCCAGGTTTGTGGCTCGATTTGATGACTGTAGCTAACTGTTGATGCGTTTTTACATCAACTCCAACACATTTACCCTAATTTCAACATTTACACAATTTAATTTAAAAGAGGGCAATCAATCCAAATAACCAATAAATCCAAAAGAATTCTGAGCCCTTATCCTTGTTGATTTGTGGCTAGATTCATTGGGTTTACCCCTCTTTAATGTGTTTGGTCCCTAAGCCAAATATTAGTGGTTTTACTATATCATTGGGTGAAACCCTAATATTTTCACCACCACAGGGATCATACCTAATTTTGTCAAGGGGACATAATTGCATGTGTGCAATATTGTCTAAAGGACAAAAGTGTTGGGAGTTGGCTTGGTGATGTTTTGAGATGAGTGATTTAGTATAATAGAATTTTGGATTTAGGTTTATGATTTATGAATCTTAATATCATTCATTGAAAACATCCATGAATGATTGTTAAGACCATTCATTAACAACATGCATGCAATGCGAGATAAGACATAGAGGTAAAAGCGTGAAGTATGGTTTTTTCTCCTCTACATTTTGCCTCAAGTTTGGTATGTGTGTGAATCTAAATGAGCAAGAATTTTAAAAAAGAAACAACATAAATAACACTCATAATAAAAGGATATTGATATTTTGGAATCCATAAATCTAAGCTATTGGAGGAAACATGTGCTCCCTTTGTCCTTGATATATAGTATTTTTTTATTTGGCCTAACATACCACAAAGGAAAAATACTTGAACCTGTAAAAATGTGCATAAAATTGATTTAGATAATTAGTAATAATATATCCCTCCTCAAATTCTATGTACTAAAAGAGAGAGAATACAAATAAAAGAGAGAAATGGAAATATTAACTATGTACTAAAAGGGAGAGCAAAAAAAACCAACTATGATAACAAAGCATGATATGCATATGTACAATTGTGATTGACAAATTGAGTGTGATAACTATGCATTAAAAATGTGAAACTAAGTATAGATTGTGTGCTTGAAATGTCATTATTGGTTTACAATTGATGTGTTGGAACATGTCAAACAGATGCCCCCAAATTTCCCTCCAATAGGAGTGAGTGTGACAATTTGGAACCGTAGAGTAAAAAATTGCACACTTTGCAAATTTTTTTATTATCTCAATTGCATGCTCATTTTGGCATTCATTCTCTCAAAGATGTGTTATGACTCTTTAATTTTATTGCAAAATTAAAACTCTTTAGTAAAGTGTTGTGCAATAAAAACTCTAATCTCTT
This sequence comes from Cryptomeria japonica, assembly GCF_030272615.1. NCBI lineage: Eukaryota > Viridiplantae > Streptophyta > Pinopsida > Cupressales > Cupressaceae > Cryptomeria > Cryptomeria japonica. The sequence goes on along the minus strand of NC_081406.1, from coordinate 280,543,730 downwards.
AACTATTTTTTTCTTTCTTAACATTTTGTAGACCCGTGTCCACATAGACATTAGTGTATCCTATTGCCAAAATTCAAATCTCAAATGTAAAATGTGGTTCTTTTATGGTATTACTCATTTATAAATGAATAGTTCACCAATTAATATTTATAAAAATGCAATAAATCATTTTCTTAAACTCTCTTTCACTTTCTTTCTTCTTGAAATCCTTAACTTATTACAACATAGTATCATTCTCTCTAGATTTTTCTTTTGCAATTTCTAATCTTCTTCACTGTAACCTTTATTATATCATTCCTTTATAGCCAAATCTTGACAAAAATATACAAATTATCCCCCTTCATTTGCCATGGCACCTTGTTGAAACCATTTCCTACTCCACACACAAGTTACAACACACACTTAAGCCATTCCTTGTAAGATTTATCCCCACTATTTCTTGAGAACTTACTACCAAAACACTATCAAAACCATGTGGATTCAAATACTTCAAGCTAGCTATTATTTCAAGGTTGAAAAAATCCATTAAGGGGATTGACTTAGACAATCTTTGTTGTCTCCTTCACAAGTTCAATTGCAAATAACTTGACATAGAAAAATTAAATCCAAAATTTACAAGCACCACAAAATATACAATAACTAGGAAAACAAAATTAATGGTTTTATCTCCATATAATACAAAAATTTATTGTCTATTAGAGGTCATGAGAATGATCCAATTGGGAATGTGAGCCTAGGGTTAGAAGTGTGAATTGCAAGGTTAAATGAATTCCAAATAGTTTCTAAGAAAAGGTCATTAGCGGAATCATATGATCATGAACTTGACCTTTGAGGTTATGAGTGTGACTTCAAGGCTGAGACTATTTGATGTAGTTTCTATCATGTAAAAACAATTCTTAAGCATCTACTAGTTCTTTCTCCACTCTTTTGCAGCTTTCTGTAACCTACTACCTTTGCAAAATATTGAATCAGAATGTTTTCTTAACCCTTTTATCCTCTAGTTAAAGTTACACTTTAATTCCCAAATCGTGGTGTTTACCTAGCATACAGAAGTGAAATACTTGTTATTTTGTCTTTCTAGTCTAAGCAAGAAAACACAAAAGTAAACTAAAGCAAACCCCTAGAATAATTAAATAATTCTTAATTTTTATTTACATTTTGGTAAGTTTTCACCCTTTTACATTCCAAGAAACAAGCATATTTTGTAAACAATAATTGTAACATCACCTTATTTGTCTGTCTGTCTGTCTGTCTGTCTCTCTCAAGTGTGGCTTCTCTTTTCTCCCTTTATCTATTCTTAATTCTCTTTCTATTTATGCTCTATCATGCCCTCTTCTTGAATCCTTCTCAATATTCTCATCATATTCCTCGTATAAAGTTCATCATGTCTCTTTCTCTTCCTAATATTGGTGAAGCCACTTTTGAACATCATGCATCAATTTTCACCCATTCATTAACTTTTAAAACCATTAATTCAGATTTAAAAAATAGGGATGAATCACAACATTCATAACACAAAGACACCAAGATTTTTATTTGGAAAACCCAAGGTGGGAAAAACCACAGTGAGGATTAACTCACAATTTATGAAACATAGTTTTACAATGTTTGTTGTAGGTTCATGGCCAAGGAAGCTCACTGCTCCCTGAAATAGAGTTGCAAGCTAGAGCGCACTACCCTAGAGAAAGATACAATGCTTGTGAATTGAAGATAACTTCTCTAGAGCAAGGTATACTAAGATTACGACACTATGCACAATATGAACTACTGAAAAAGAAGCATCTAACAAATGCCTATAGTGCAATCTCCTTTGTAGCCCAAATTGTGTAGTTATGTAGATTCATCACACTTCATAATAATCTGCAATATTAATAATATACTTCACACATAACAATCCTTCACTCTTGTTGCACTGCTCACAAATGAATTGTTCATCCTTATATATTCTTCACATCAACCAAAAATATCACTTACGTCAGCTCAAATAGGACCTATCAAGTCTAACGTGTGACCCAAAGTAGGTTGGCCCCAAACATGCGACCCGAAGTAGGTTGACCCCAAACGTGCTCATTAATCATAACATTGGATTGTAGATCAACCAAGCACATAAGTGAACCCTCAACATATCATAACACATATTTCAACATTAGTAAAATAGGTTTGGACAAATCACAAATGAAGGAACACATTATGTTGGCCATTTATTGACACCATTGTCAAGACAACTCATTGTTAATCTCTTGACCATTGTGGATACGCTCAAAATCGTATGTGGACCCAAGATAGGAAATTTGAAACCTTTGACAACCTTCCTACAACATATCTTGGAAATATCAATCATTATATGCTTGTGAATAAGAGTATCACTGAATTGGAAAATGCCAACTACATGAAACCATTATGAAGAATACCATGCACCGAAGCACCAATGACTCTGAAGCTCTTGTCATTGATCCAATGCTTTCTCTTCAACTATATCCCAAAAATCAAAGGCTATACCAATCCATGTGGTAGAATGTAGAGAATTTTAGTGACTTGACTAAGACAACTTATATTGACAGACTGAGAATCAAAGATCCGAGACTTATAAATTTCTTTGTACAAACAAATGCAACCTAAAAATTGGTAGAGTGATACATGACATACTTCATAGAAAGACCCTAGATCGGCACATCAAAATCATGCAAGGCAGAAGAATGCAAAGTATATTACCATGTCCCCATCACAAGGAACCAAAATATTTTGTACTTAGGTAAATTTACTTATGCAACCAAACATACCCCTTAACCCAAAACATCGTGGATACCTAGAGCAAGTAAACTAAAACCAAGTCAACCACAATATATGGACAAATCAAATGGGATAATACATACCATCTGCTCCATGTCAATTTGATTCGGACTAGTACAATGACATTAGGTAATTCTTTTGATTGTCTTACTAGCACAATTGTTCTCCAATATCTTCAATATATCCATGCACCATAAAAACATATTACCGACCTCCACACATAATCTAGTTGTCTCCTTGGTGACAATAGATACTATTAGACATTAAGTTGACATAAATGACAACACATATTGCTAACAATCTCCCCCTTTGTCATTGATGACAACACCATGTTTGTATTTACAAATTCTCTTCCTTTCACCACTATCTCTTCTGCATGTACAAACTATACACTCTCTCCCCCTTTGACATAAAGGACAAATGGCCAAAAAAGTATTTTCTTCAAAAAGAATATTATACTCCACCTATGTGGTACAACAACTGAAAAATCTCCCCCTTAGATTGAGTTCCCTAATGAAACCTTATACTACATACAAATGTTTCTATTAAAATTGAACTTTTCTTAGTTAAGCCTTCTTTGAAAGAATAATGCTCTTGTACATTACCTTAATCTCTATGAAGGTGGTCTCTCATGTAGTTTTTGCAGAGGAGAGGATTTGGTTCTAACATTCAAACTACAAATGTAAATCCTCAATAATATCAATATTGTCTAATGTTTTAATTTTAAGCTCTGTTAGCTCTGCATTACCCAACACAGTGACCAAGTAAGCCAACCTTAGCTTGACAACTTTCCTTAACTTACAAAATCTCTTCTTAATCTGGTCTCTTTGTTCTTGTAGTAATGATTGTTGCACATGAAGTTGGTCAATCTATGCTCTTACAAAGCCATCTTGGTCATTTTTAAAGTCATATTCTCTGGCTAATTGAAAAAATGTGACTCAATTGAGTCAATTTATCCCTTTATACCTTTTGTGTGGTCTAGGTACTTAAGACAAAATTGGTACACTGTTGTCGCTTCATCAGTGCAACTATTAAACAATTCTATATTCTTTTGTAAAGAGGCATGTGCATTTATACACATTTATTAAACAACTCACCTTTCCTTTTGACAATAAACTTTCTTAGGGCTTCATCTTCTACCTTCTTATCCACATGTGATGTATGATCTTTAAAATAATACATAAGTAACTTCATTTTTTGTTCCAAAGCCAATGATAGATCAATACTTTATTTTGGTAAGCCAACATGAATAACCCTTATTGCATCATCAACGAGACTTGCTTTCTTCACATTATCATGAAAGAATTATTTTATAATCGATGCTTGCAGTAAGTCTCCTAATTTAATCTTGTGAAGAGGGTATATGTTTGACAAATCAATTTTTTCCCTCTTGAGTGGGAATTTATAGCAACTATGGAGTTACTATTGGCTCAAACTGCATCTGCAAAGCTAATAGGTCTTTGAAGGAATAAGAGAATACTTCACCAGTATTATCTTCATTACTATTCTCAACACATACAATACTATCCTTCTCCTTTTTATAGTAGCATTATCTGTATTGTTTTCAACTCCAACTTCTCCTTTATCTCTTATTGTTTCTTATTGTTTCTTTGTGTTTTTCGGAGCACTTTGCCTTGCACTCTGATTAATAGTATCGAGAGGAGGGACCCACTCATCAATCCTCTTATCTACTCTTTGTGGATCATTATGAGACTTCTCTAAAGGAGTCGCCTTGGTTCCTTCATAATATACTTCACCAATATTCCCCGGAGGAGCATCAAAAGTTGACATATCCATGTCATGGGAAGATGGGCGAATAACATCTTCAACAATAAGCATAGCTTCTTGATTTCTTCAAGGACATATGTTGTATTTTATTTTATTTCTTTCTCCGTTCTCTTGATGTCATCTATAATATCCTTCCCCATAAGGGTATTTACCCTTTGCTTGGTCTAAAAATCTTATCCTAGCACTTGAAAAAGTTTTACCCTTTCCTCATGAGTAAGTGATGATCCAAGTTTATTTAATGTTTGTTCTCTCATGAGTAAGTGACGATCCAAATTTATTTACCCTTTCCTCATGAGTAAGTGATTCTCCAACTTTATTTAATGCTTGTTCTCTCATTTTTGCTTCTTTCAAGACAATCTAATGCCTTTCAACACTAAGAAATTTTGCCAAATTGGGAGGAAGTTTATCAAGAATATCACTCAAAGCCATGTAAAGTGGACAAGTACATTACTATGGCTATCAATTGTAGCCTTGACAATCAAAGGCACAATATTGTATAGTTTAATTGTTCGTTTTAGTGCATTGTCTAGCCATTACATTGAAAGTTGAGGCCATCTCCAAAGGTACATGTTCTTGCAAAGTCTCCATTATTTTATTCTATCTTATTTTGAATATAAATCCTTCCTTTTCTTTTTCCTCTCCTTCCTCACTAGTTTCATCATCTAATAATTTAGGCTTATCCTTTTTGGCATGTTGTTTCTCTCTCTATTTCTTCTTCTCAACAGGAGTCTCAGATTGCTCCAATATAACAGTAGAAAACCTTTTTGTGTTACGGGGTGTTTGTGTAGTAGTGGAAGGAGTGGGGCTAGTGGACCTATGAGTTCTCCATTGTGCAGGTGATGAAAGAGTGGTTTCAACAACAAATTTGGAAATATCACTAGAGCTCTTGGTGAGTTTTTTTCCCTTTATCTTCTCAGTCTTTTGGCTACTCAAAACTTCATATGTACCAAATATTTCTTCATTTTGATCTATGGGTTTGTTGAGTAACAGTTCAACATGAGCAACCTATTTATCTCAAGGTAGTTCATATGGTAGCATGCAAATCCATTAAGTTCTAGGTTCAACAAATTCCATGTAGCAATTATCTTGTTAACTAGAAAATTGATTTTTTCCTTGTATTTTTTCATAACTCCCACTGGTATTTTGTATCTTGCTTGCATGTCACCTTGAAAGGTTTCGAAGAAACCCCAAAAAGTACTGTCACTAGCTTTTCCATCCGGAAAGCTATGTATATGTTCTCTAATTTGGGAGGCAAAATACACATTTTTTTTCTAGACCACATTCCTCTTGTCCAACAATTCTCTCAAAAAATACATCAGATAGATGATAAGTGACCCATACTGGAAGGGGTACTTGGTTTCTTTTGTTTTCTATAGATTCTCCATTAATTGTTGTCATAGTAACTCACATAAGTCAATATCTTTTCCTTCTGTCACCATTTGGTAGGTAGTGTAAATTTCAGTTGCAGAAGCAAATCCTTCTCGATTTGTGAAATTGACTTTGTAGGCTACACCCATGGCATCATATTGGACACCCAAGTAAATAATGCCACCATTCTTTAGTGTCCTTTTATCAAATATAATTGGTGTAGTCACCAGTTGGGAGGGACCTCAAAGATGTCAATCTGGACCGTTCAATGAGAGTAACACAACACAAACACAAGGATATGATGGAGGCAATGCAAAAATGAAAGAATTATATCATGAAAAACTAGTTACAATCAACTGGTAACAACCGGGTTACAGAAACCGACTCACTGGCCTGCTAAAATATGCTTAATTACAAAACAGGTCACAATCAGGATCTCAAATTGTAAGATCTATCTTCTATATTCTATATCCTTATTGACATCTATTCTAATGCTCAATTACAATGATTTATACGATCCAAGGGGATCTGGTCGGCTCAAAAAGGGAACAAATGTCGAAAAACAAGACCTAATGTGCAAAACAACAAATTTGGCCTCCGCCAAAGGAATTCCTCTGGAAAATCCAAGTAATGGAGTGTAGATCAAAGGGAGGGTTGACCACATGCCAAAGAACATCGAAATAAACGCTCAAGGCTCTGCAAGCTATGGAAGGGATCCAGTAGTTCCCGGTAGATTACACTTGGCAACTGATACCGGAAAACTATCTCGGAAACCGGTAGCAATAACTTGCCGAAAAATGATCCAAATGCTCCATGATTTGGGAATAAGGTAGATGATAAAGCCGTCAAGAAAAATCCAACTCCTCAAGATCCAGTGAGCCAATTCTAGAAAATGTAGAATGAAATGCTGAAACTGCAAACATAAAGCAAAACATAAAGGAATATTTTTGGTTGATGCAAGATTTCCACGAACCAAGGATGCTCTTGCATCAGACATCTGATGTTGTTGAAAAAAAGTGAGTCTCTCACTTTGCTGGGGTCAGAGGAAAACCAAGGTGGTCTACCTCTTCCTGAGAAATCCAAGATGAATCTTCCACTGGTCTACCTTTTCACTTTACAAGATACTCCTTATACTGTCTGCTCTAGGTACTATGCCCAATCCTACTGTCCAAAATGTCTTCAATCTGATCCGGTTCCTTTTAGGGAAACTATTTCTCTAAGTGTGCAATACTGTCCTCACTGAATTTTGGTTCATGATACTGATGTAGACCTGCAATGTTAATATAGGTGAAATACTCAGACTATTTGATAACTCCACTTCGTATGCATTTCTGGAACTGGACTTTCTCAAAATCTTGCAAGGTCCAAACTTCCTCATCTGCAACTTGTTATAAGTTCCAACCGAGAATCTTTCTTTTCTCAGATACACAATCACTTCATCACCAACTTCAAATTCCTCATGTCTCCTCTTCTCATCTTCTTTCTCCTTATACTTGCTGTTCATGTCCTCCAAATGCTGCTTAACTTGAATATGCAAGGCTGTCATGTGTTCTACAAATTCTTCTTCTTCTGAACTTCTTCGGTCTTTACTATTGATATCTCTTAATTCTGATATACCTCTAGGGTGTGTTCCGGTAACAATCTCAAAAGGTGTCCTTCCGGTACTCCTATTTATTGAATTATTGTAGGCAAACTTTGCTTGTGCCAGAATCAAATCCCAACTTCCAGTTTTGTCTCCAACTAAGCATCTTAACAAATTTCCCAAGCTCCGGTTAACTACTTCTGTTTGTCCATCAGTCTGTGGGTGAAAAGTAGAACTAAACTTCAAATCCGTCTTCATCTTCTTCCAAAGTTTTCTCCAAAAATAACCAACAAACTTAGTATCTCAATTTGAAACTATTCTCTTAGGTAATCCATGCAATCTTACCACTTCCTTGAAAAATAGGTCAACTATATGTACTACATTTGATGTCTTCTTACAAGGTATGAAATGACCCATCTTCGAGAATCTATCCACTACCATAAATATAGAATCATTCCCTTTCTATGTTTTAGGCAATCCAAGTATGAAATCCATGCTTGTATCTTCCCAAGGTATGAAATGACCCATCTTCGAGAATCTATCCACTACCATAAATATAGAATCATTCCCTTTCTATGTTTTAGGCAATCCAAGTATGAAATCCATGCTTACATCTTCCCAAGGTCTCTCTGGTATTGTCAAAGGTTTATACAATCCCACATTTTGACTACTACTCTTTGCAACGTGACAAACTTTACAACTTTGCACATATTTCCTAACATGCTTATGAATCTGGGGCCAAAAGTAATGCTCACTAACCAATGCTACTATTTTATCAACACCAAAGTGTTCGACTAATCCTCCACTATGTTTCTCCTTTATTAGATTCTTCCTCATATAACTCTTAGGTATGCACAACTGAACTCCTCTGAATAACATCCATCTTGAATGAAGCAATCCAACCACTTGCTTCTATCTACCGTATTTGGTTCTCTACAAGCTCTCCAAGTTTTTGCAAAATCTAGGTCATCATCATACAAGGTTTTCAACTCCTCAAATCCTAATACTATCACTCTCATCTCTATTAGAAAATTCCTTCTTCTACTTAATGCATCAACAACTTTGTTAGATTTCCCACTTCTATGCTTCAACACAAAGTTGTAACTTTGTAAAAATTCTACCCATCTCATATGTCTCTAATTCAACTTATGTTGACTATTCAAATACTGCAAAGCTTGATGATCTGTATACAACACAAAATTTTTAGGCAACAGGTAATGTCTCCATGCCTTCAAGGCTTGAACTATGGCATAAAATTCTTGATCATACAATGAGTATCTCCTTCGGGTATCATTCAATTCTCATTGAAATAAGCTACCGATCTCCCTTCCTGACTCAATACAACTTCAATTGCAGTTCCACTTGCATCACAATCCACTTGAAATACTTTGTTGAAATGCAGTAAAGCTAACACAGGCTGCTTAGTTACTTTCTGCTTCAATAGTTCAAAATTTTTGTTTGCTCCAATGGTCCGCTTGAACTCCTTCCTATCTCCCCTCTTTGTCTCAATCATAGGGTTACAAACTGAACTGAAATTTCTGATGAACTTTCAATAGAAACTAGCCAATCCATCAAATGATCTTACCTCTCCACTGCTTTCTGGTGTAGTCCATTCAACAATTTCTTTTACTTTCTCAGGGTCCATCTTTAAACCATCCTCAGATATCAAAAATCCCAAATAGACTAACTCATCCTTCATGAAAGTACACTTCTTAAGATTTATCATCAACTTTTCTTCTCTCAACCTCTATAAAACTTGTCTCAACTGCAACAAATGCTCCTCTTTTGTCTTACTAAAAATCAGAGTGTCATCCAAATATACAATAACAAACTTACCCAATAATTTCTTCAATACCTCATTCATCAGCCTCATGAAAGTACTCGACACATTAGTCAATCCAAAAGGCATCACCAACCACTCATACAGTCCTTCAGTTGTCTTCCACTCATCTCCTTCTCTGATTCTGATATGATGATATCCACTCTTCAAGTCTATCTTTGTAAAGTATTTGGCTCCACTCAAACAATCCATTATGTCATCCATCCTAGGCAATGGAAATCGGTATTTCACTATGATCTTGTTTATTGCTCTGGAATCGATACACATCCTCCATTCTCCATTCTTCTTAGGTGCTAATACTGTCGGTACTGCACAAGGACTCAAACTTTCCCTGATCAAAACTTTCTTCAATAGCTCTTGCACTTGCCTATTCAACTCTTAATTCTCTATCGGTGTCATCCGGCATGCAACTTTGTTAGGCAAATTAGCTCTGGGAATCAGGTCCATGCAATGACCGATACTTCTTACAGGCGGTAATCCATTAGGCACATTATCTAAAATGATGTCTTCAGATTCTGTTAGCAACTCTTTTGTCTCTTCCCGTTCTTCTTCTTCATGCTCCTAATTCTCAGCCTTCTTAGGAACTAAGGAAAAACACACATTCTCATGTCTCATCCCATCCAAGAATTTCCTTCTATCCACCAAACAGATTCTAGCATTCGTACAGACTTCACTCTTCAAAGGCTCCTCCAAGGGTAACAAGGTTTGATTCATCCCATTGGCCACAATAGTGTATTTATTATTCCTCCCATCATGTATTGCCTATCTACCAAACTGCCAAGGTCTACCCAACAAAATGTGACAAATATCCATAGGCATAATATCACACAAGACTTCATCATGATAATTTCCAATTTTCAACTTCACCAAACATTGTTCACTTACTAACAACTTATGATCATCCTGAATACATTCTACTTGATAAGGCTTAGGGTGTTTCAATCTTTCCAAATTCAACTTATTCACCATCTCTTCTGAAACAAGGTTATCTGAACTACCACTATCAATAACAACTTTACAACACTTACCGAATACCTTACATATGGTCTTGATCAAATTCTTCCTCTGCAAGGGCTCTTCATCTCCTCTGGTATGACATAGATCTCTCCTCATCATCAACAATTCTCCATCTTCTGGTTTATTAGTTGATCCGGTGGGGTTTTCTTCCACCACTTTCGTTCTTTCAGTATTCTATGTCTTCTTACATTTGAAAGCACAATGTCCTTCTCCTCCACACTTATAGAAAGTTCCTCTAAACACTCTCTTGTCTTGTCTTCTATCATCTTTTCAAACATTATTATACCGGTAGCCATCCGGTTCTCTCCTCTGGTGGAAATTTCTATCATCTTTCTGGTATGAATTACCTTCTTTTCTCACTTCCTTGTCCTTGTTCTGATCCGTATAGGTTCCTCTACCTCTGGTATATCCTCTTCCTCCTTGAAATCTTCCTCCAAAAAACCTTCCACCTCTACCTCTCCGTCTCTGCTCATGTTATTGTTCAACTTCTCTTCTACTTTCAGGGTATACTGGTAAGATTATTGAACACTCTGCAATTTGATCAAACTGAGTTCATCTTGTATAGAAATCCACAATCCATTCAAATATCTTGCAACTTGTTCAACTTCATCATCAACATGTTCGGATCTGATATTCAACTTGTAAAATGCTTCGGTGTACTCCTTCACACTAGATTCCTTCTGCCTCAAATTCCACAACTTTGGAAACAGATTCACCTGATAATCAACTGACATAAATTTTGATTTCAATTTAGCAATAATCTGATCCCATGTCTTGATCTTCTCTTTACCTCTTCTCTGTCTATCAACCTGCAAATTCTCCCACCAAAGATATACATTACCTTTCAATCGGGTACATGCATATTTCACCTTTCTTTCCTTTGCAATGTTCTCAAAATCAAAATGTTTCTCCATCTCCGAGATCCAATCCATCAATTCATTTGAATCCAACTTTCCATCATATTCTGGTGGGGTAAAATGAGGTTTAGTATTTTCCCTACTCAAAACCATTAAAAACCTTTCTTCATTCGGATCAATCACTGATGGGTTTACTTGTTCTGCTAGGGAATCTTCTCCTTCATCTTCACTCACATCTTCAATATTTCAGCCTCTTCTTTGGGCTATCTCAATGGCTTCCAACCGAGCTGCAATTCCTCGCAACATTTCCATCATAGCAAGGTTTGCATTCCCACGCGCTCCACCATTCCTATTTCCTTTTCACGCCATCTTCACGCCAGTCCTTTGCAGTTGTAGGTCAGATCCACAATCCGCCACCCTACAACAAAATTTCTCAAGACAACACAATCTCCAGAAGGAAAGCTCACACTGATACCACTTGGTGCAGTCACCGGTTAGGAGGGACCTCAAAGAGATCAATCTGAACTGGTGAGCAAGAGTAACACAACGAAAACACAAGGATATGATGGAGGCAATGCAAAAATGAAAGAATTATATCATGAAAAACTGGTTACAATCAATCGGTAACAACCGGGTTACAAAAACTGACTCACTAGCCTGCTAAAACATGCTTATTACAGAACAAGTAACAATCGAGACCTCAAATAGTAAGATCTATCTTCAATGTCCTATATCTTAACTGACATCTATTCTAATGCTCAATTACAATGATTTATACGATCCAAGGGGATCTGGTCGACCGAAAAAGGGAACAAATGCCAAAGAACAAGACCTAACTTGCAAAACAACAAGGTAGGCCTCCGCCAAAGAAATTCCCTCAAAATATCCAAGGAATGGAGTGAAGATCAAAGGGAGGGTCGCCCACATGCCAAAGAACATCAGAATCGATGCTCAAGGCTCTGCAAGCTATGAAAGGGATCTGGTAGATCTTGGTAGATTACACCAGGCAATTGGTACCAGAAAACTATATCTGAAAACTGGTAGTGATAACTTGCCGAAAAATGATCCAAATGCTTCACGGTTTGGGAATAAGGTAGATGATCAAGTATTGAAGCAAAATCCAACTCCTTGAGATCCGGTGAGCCAATTCTAGAAAATCCAGAATGAAATGCTAAAACTGCAAACATAAAGAAAAACATAAAGGAAATATTTTTGCTTGATGCAAGATTGCCATGAACCGGGCATGCTCCTGCACCCGCAATTCAAGTTAGCCTAATAATTGTATAATTCTTCACGATCCTCAAAGTATGGACATCTCAGGTAGAACACAACCCTAGTACAACTCTAATGGCTTCCTTTGTTATCTTGTGAAGCTGATCTAACCAAACGTATTTCTCATATTCTTCTTAGCACAATTTTGACCATGTCCTTTTCATAAAACATAGAAAAATAATTCTAGACGTCTAGCTTCTTTTCTTCAAGGTGTGCATATTTTGGTTTCAACATAGACTCCTTGTTTGCCAAATTATTTTTCCTAAACTCTATCGATATCATATGATCATATTCTTCCATGGGGGCATGCATATAGGCTCTAACATCTTCAACATGAATCACATTTATTGAAACATGGGAAAATGCCCCAGTGGTATCTTCAATACTATTTTTTGCACTTGTTTCTTGAGTATAAGTTGTGGCTCATCAACATCATTTATAGCCCTAGGATTGACTATAATTAATTTTTGATCTTAGGGTTTGAAGAAGAAAAAATACCTTGAAGAATGATGGCTAGGGTTTGCATGTAGATGCACTTGCAAGTCACTTTACTCCTTAACTCTTTACTTTGCTCTTGATTGATTCAAATGAGATAAAAAATGACAAAGTGCAGTATATATAACATTTACATCTACCCCATCGACTCTTCATTAAATGACCATCTTGTTTTGGCAACTTTAACCCTTTTGTCGTAGTAGAGATCTCCTAAACGCTCTGCAATCCTTCAAAAGAGAATTATTTTCTTTGAAAATTGGATCATTTGTCTTGTCACTACAAACACATTATGTTCATAGCAACTTGGACCTTTATGCTGAAGAGTTCAACAACTTTGCTTCTTAGGGGTTCTAAAGTTCTATAGGTATTTAACTCCCCTGCATGAATACCTTTTCAATTTATTTTTTGTAAGAACCATATCCACCATCTTGAGGTATAAATCCATCCTTCTTAATTTTATCAGTCTTCTTCTATAGGCCGGAAGGCCTCACATTCTTTCCTTTGCAAATCTTGGCAACATGTACTAGTTTGTTGTAGTTATAACATGTACTACCTTGCTACAGAACATTTCCATTCCTTGTATTGGATTTGCAATCTATTGTCTTATGACCAAAATTATTTCATTTATATAATAGCCATTGAAATACTGATTTTTTCTAACATAGCTAATATTCATGAGACCAGTCTTCATGATTTTACTTCTAGATTCATTTTCCTTATGACCATATTTTTTGCATGCATAAAACTGACCATTAAATGGTTGAGGTCTAGGAGGCCTAAATTAGTTGGCATTCATCCTACTTCTACATTCTATAGCCTTATGTTTGATCTTTTTGTAAGAAAAAAATGTCATTAAAGGATTGAGAATACTTGGTTTGAGGAGATTGAATAGGAGTTGATCTTTTGAAGTTATTCCTCTTGTTCTGAATTTTCTTTGTTTCCTTGGATTCATATTGAACCTTTTCTTTCCTCTTTTTGTCCTTAGAAAAATCTCCCTTTTCAAAGACAAGGCTACCCATACTCTTATGTGGTTTTTGATAACTAATCATCTCATCAAGCATGTCACTACATCTTTTGAGTTTCAAACTTTTCTCCACTTTCTCTTTAGCATCCTTCAATTCCTTTTTTAGAGCAACAACTTCCATGTCAAACTTTGTGTATTTTGTTGTCTTATCTTTAAGTTTGGTTCCTAGACTATTAACAATCTTATTTTCCTCTTTAACTTGAATCTTCAGGTTTATTATGTCTTTTTCTGCCTTTTTGAGTTTATCATTGCATACTCTGTTTCCTTCATCCTTTATATTTGCAATTTCCTCTTTTGCTATCTTGAGTTTGTCCTTGTATTCCTTGTTCTCTAAAATTTAAGCTTTTAGCTTGATGTTTAATTTTTTAACTCTGTTTTTGTATTCTTCACTTTCTTCTCTAATATTATCCAAATCATCAAGACCATGTTAGTGGTCTCCTTCTAAGTCTATTTCACTATCAATAGGATCAACATCCCATCCAAGAAGTTCCATTGCCTTAATATATGCCTCTGGAAGAATCTTGTTACTCCATATTACCGTAAAATCTTTGAGTTCAAATGCAGGATCTACTTGAATTGTTAAAATGTTGTCTTAGTAATTTTGCTCTAATACTAATCTTTGAGCATAAATAAATGCTGAGAGGGGGGGGGGAGAATTAGCATGCATAATTTTTCATCCATTCATTAACTTTTAGAACCATTGATTTAGGTAAGCAAAAATAGAGATGAAGCACAACATTCATAACACAGAGACACCAAGCTTTTTACATGGAAAACTCAAGGAGGGAAAAACCATGGCGAGGATTAACTCACAATATATGAAACATATTTTAACAATGTTTGTTTTAGGTTCATGGCCAAGGAAGCTCATTACTAGTTGAAATATACTTGTAGGCTAGAGCACACTGCCCTAGGGATAGATATAATGCTTGCAAACTAAAGGTCACTTCTTCAGAGCAAGGTTCAATGAGATTACAATACTATGCACAATATGAACTATTGAAAAAGAAGCATCTGACAAATATTTGTAGTGTAGTATCCTTTTTAGCCCAAAATATTTTGTTGTACAAATTCATCATACTTCATAATAATATGCAATATTACCAATATACTTCGCACATCACAATCCTTCACTCTTGTTGCACTGTAATGCCCCACCAGGGAACCCCAGAAGAATAACAACTAATAAACCAAAACACATCGCAAATAATTTTTTTAAAGGAAATATAATACATCAACCATCTTGTAACTCAATACAACACTAAGTAAATTTATTACATAACATAGACGAATCATAACAATGTTTAGCAGAACACTTAATCACATCTCATAATAATCCTCTATGGACTCCCCAACGTCACTACTAAGCAACACTTACTAACATGTATTAAACATCACTAAGTTAATCACATGAAGATAATTTTATTCCATTACATTACTCCAAATCACATAAACATCTTTAATAGGATACATTGACTTAATCAAGTAAAGTCCTAATCATTAATCATTTAACTCATCATATAAAGGCCTATGCTAAGTTTATTTTAAAGCACCATATGATATATTCCTATGATAATCTTCATCAAGAATAAGGACATACATCTAATCCACATGAGTACATTCACTTACAAGCTATCCATTAATACAAATGCATCTGTCATAATAGTCCTATTACAATCCTTCCCACTTGGAGTATCTAATTCCAAATATCCTTTCAATCACCAGTACAAATATACAATTACATATTCTTTTACATCACTTCTAGAAGATACATAAGAAATACAATACAATGGTAGAACAATTTGCCTTTGAATGTGAAAACACTAGAGCACAAGGTGAGATCCATTGAGTAGCACATAAACAAGAACTATAAACCCCCAATAGATGGTAAACACTACCACCCAACTAGGTGGAATCCGCAAGACCACCCCTTGTGTTGGAGATAGACACAAGGCCCCAAACAAAAAGAAAGAAGGCTAGGGATAAAAGAACTTAACATACACCACAAACAAGATACATCAAAAGCCACTCCACAAGATAAGAAAGTAAGGATAACAACCAAAAGAATTCTAAAGGCTTCCACATAAAAGCTGGCACAATAGGATGCTACAATACATGAATGAGAGAGTGTCATCACATAGCCTCAACATGGGTTATTGAGTCAACCTCTCTAGACCTCAGCCCCCATTTGATGACTCATGTGGAACCGTACAATCCTTTCATGAAGACAAGGTATTGTATGATCATGCCAGACCAAATGTCTCTCTAGATGAATAGGCCTTCCCAATCCCATCCTCTGTCTACACGAGAACACAAGGTCATGAGTGGGGCACAAAAAATTATCTTAATAGTGTGTAAACCTAACCTAAAGTTTTATTAACATTATCACTTATTAATCTACTTTCCTATGGGTTATCCTAACAACTAGTTAGGGCCTCGACCCCCATAGAGAGCCACTCCCCCTTAATTCACCTTGATAACCTATCCTCTGTGACTCATACAATATACAAATAGGAACATCAAGAATCCATAAACATGATTAGATTGCACAATCTGCAAATAAGACTTCCAAACAAAGACCAATCACAAGGTAAAGTCCTGAAACTGAATCATAACCTCAAAAGCATTGTTCCTTTTCACAATCCAATTTAGGAAAGGGCATATGGATACCAATGCATCCAAACTAAGTCCAATCAGACACAAAAATCTAAAATTGACAGGGTATATAGTCACCTATAGCCTCTGGAACTAACCGGGAGTTTGAATTGAGCCAAAATTACAAAATGGAACAACCCCATAAGACATGCATAGTTTCTCTTTGAACTTGCACGATTGGGCTTGGAAGTTGTGTAGTTGAGCTTTGTAGCTGCGTAGTTGCTTGGAAATGCATAAAAATAAAGATAAACATAACAAAAAGGCTCCAAATTGAAATGTGACAAAAAAACCCATTTGAATAGGGCCTGATTATATCCCAAAAACTAAGAAAAACCAGACATAGGGATTCATACAGGTTTTTCAATCAAGCATAAAGCAAAACTGATCAATTGAAACAATCAATCCCCATACCTGATTTAAGAAAATTGCACTCTTTTCAAAACATGAATAAAGAACTAATTTTAGAAAATAAATATAATCAAAACAACATTTCCAAATCCCCCTTATAATAAGTTTTAATCAAAACTACAAATAAAACTGAAAGCAAAACTGGGAGATAGAAAGCTACCTGAAAACCTGTGAAGAAAGATAGGAGAAAAATAGATAATTTGTAGACATATCTCTGAATGTGAATCCTCTTCAAATTAGCAACAAAATTCTAGAAAACAAGCCCAAATAAATCCAATCCAAGCTCCAAGCAAACTCAGAAAATAATCCTTCAATCAATACCAAAAAACTGCAAACCCTTCTCCAAAATTGACAATCCAAAATTCTCCTTCAAATTCCCACAATTTGCAATAATAATTCTTCTCTCAAAACTTTGTGAAAAGAATCGTAAGAAAATAAAACTCTCATGAATAATTATAAATGAAATTCAATTAAAACCTAAATAAAGCTTCACAAAATTATGCACAAAAGAAAAGACAAAACCCTAATTAAAAAATCATAAAAATATCACCTATAAAACATTAAATTATTTTTTAATAAAAATATTCATAAAACAATTAAATAATATTTAAATGTTAAAACACCAATGAAAAATTCCCTTAAAAATAATTAGCTCTCACTCAAAAAGCACGCAAGTAATAAATAATTATTTCCGAGTAAAAATATAATTCTCCACAAGAGTAAATTTAAAATAGAACAATTAGTTCCACTATAAAATATAATTTTCAGTATAAAATAATTCCCACAATAAAAATATTAACACGCATAATAATAAATCACTTAATAAATAATATCCAATAATATGAATATATTCATTAAATCGAAAACACAATTAAAAAGCAACAATAAACAATAATTAATTATTAATTTAATTTATAACACTTAGGCTATAATTAATATCAATAATTAAGATAACATAAAATCCCACACACTCAAGTAAATAATAGAGTAATACCAATATCAAAACAAGACTTACCATTAACAATAAGGTGATCAAATATTGTTTATACCACAAATCTGACCGGATAAAAATAAAGACTAGATAATTGTCCCTAGGTTAGGACAATGGATAGGGCTATATATATATATATATATATATATATTGAAAGGAAATCTTGACATCATATGGAACTCACAGATGAGTAATACACAATCATTTAAAAGTAATATTTAACTTTATAGTGAAAAAGGAATTACTTAAAAGCATAGTGAAAAATAAATCACTTAAAAATAATATTAACTTTATAGTGAAAAAGAATCCCTTAAAGTAATACTTAACTTTATAGTGAAAATTGAATTACTTGAAAACAATTAAATTGTATATTATGAATAATATTACTATTTCCAAACTATTAAATTTTAATAATCTTATCACTCAAGAATTATCTTTGTAAAAGCCATCAAATTAATTCATTCTCATGAATAATGTATAATTTGTGTAATGTATAATTTGTGCAATGTGTAATAGATGCATTTCCTAGCAAAAATTGTGGAGACTAAAAAATGACTTATTATAAAAAAATCAAATATACTTAAATAATTATAATCTTATTTATTTCAAAGGAATTTCTACCTTAAGTTTACCCTTTTTAAAAAAAATGGTAAATGGTTGTCTTGAAATATTAAGAACAAATAAACACATCGTTGTAAAAGTAATTTCATGAACATACTTGAATTGGGCAACTTGATTTTCCATATTCAACAATTCCAAAATTAATAGAGGAAAGTAGATTTTTTTTTAACCTTTTGACTATTCTTCTCAAATGAAAATTTCCTTTTAGAAAATATCAAATATTTACCTTAAAATTTGTGGCATGGATTGTAAGAACTGGCATGCAAAGGTTTTCTATCAGGCTCTATATATCTTCTAATATAACTTGTAAAAATCATTAGTACTGGCCTAACCTTTGGTTATGAAGAATTTGCTTCACAACTATTAGTTTGGCATTATGAAAAATAATATTCTTGTGGATTGGAAGGTAAAGCTTCTTAGTCAAGCTATAAAATATCAAATCTTAAAGTATTCTCTTTAAAATATATTTATTTTCTATCTGTTTGTATTCAAAATTCTAGTACTTATAGCTTATAATATTGAATAAATTCAAAAGAAATTTGGGTGGATAGTGGTAGAGGAAAGAAAGAGATTAGGTCTTGTCAAATGGGGACACTAATTGCAAACCAAAGTCTTTTGGGGCTTTGAGCCAAGAAAGTTACAATATTTAAAAAAATATTTATTTATAAGAATCGATGGAACTTCATCTCTAAATAAAAAGATAGGATAATAATTGCTCAAGGCAAATACCTTAGGAGTGATATTCTTCTCTCCCCCTAATACCTCAAGGGATGGTGATTTGGAATAATATGTTGAATACTAACAGAATCCTTAGTCAAGATATTGCATCAAACGTGAAAAATGGGCTAAGAATCAACTTATCAGATGATGTATAGACCAGTAATGGAGATATTAACTCAATAACTAGATGTTTATGGATTACATGGGTCCTCTTTCTAGGAATTTTTGCATTAAATTTTTTTATTATATTGACTAGAGTGAGATAAAATCTAAGTGGAATCATTTCCTATTGTAATTTTTTTATGAGCAAGGAGGTTATAGATCAATTTGTTTTACCTAACCCGCTCTGATACGATGCTAGAAAGTAGGATATTAGGATACTAATCATTATAAACAGAATATAAAATAAATGCATTAAGAATCATACAACCATAAACTTTAAAACATTACACAAGTTATACCTAGGCAAAACCCTTTCAAGTGAAAATGCCATAATGCATCATTTTATTAAAACACTTACAAATGTAGTTTATCATAAAATAGACTAGAACATGGGGACACTTACCCAATACTTCCACATGGTCAATAATAATTAATACCTCTTCTTCATAGTGATACAACTCAATACAAATCTCTCAATTCACACACCTCTCAAATTTGAAAGATCATCCTTAAATATAGGAGGAAGGGTGACTTCTTTAGTCACACCTTTTCAATAATTCTCATTCATATATAATTAATAATCTAATAGTTATTAGATTATAGTTATTTCAAATAGAATATGCTTACAAAGCATATAATATATAAGATTTTATAACCTTATCCTAGAACATTATATATAAATGTTATAAGGGTATAACCCCGAATAACATTATGTTCTAATAGTTCTCCATTAGGTTATGTGAAATTTATATGGAACTTTGATTATCACATTAAATAGTATTGTGACAATTAAGAAGAAAACCAAACCCGGTCACCGATTGGTGAAGCTAAAAGATCCCATGGATGCTATGAAGTACATCTCAAATCAACCTATATAGATGATAATATAGTAGTTGTTTGCTTGTTATAATGTCATAACATTAGACCAAAACCAAGGCAATAGACAAAGCCAAAAGTAGAATTCCAATCATCAACATCATCAATCTAATCTAAGCTAGTGAAACTCGCATTTGAGAAACTCTTGATGTGTAGCGAATGGAAAATATGAAGTGCTTTGGATATACGCCAAGTACAAATCAATATAAAATTATTTAGTGAAACTCAAATTTAGAGAAAATCCT